>NC_140988.1:105722845-105803904 GCF_052327205.1 Somniosus microcephalus
TGTGGTCCTCCGTTTTGTCTACAGCATATAACTTGAGACATCCCAGACCTTTAGGCTCTGCTTTTGTGCCTTCCTGTGACTCGTCTGAGCTACTGTCAGACATCTTATGTATTTTTGTCCTTGCCTAGGTACTGCTTGGATTGCCCCCACGATTGGGTTTCGTACCAGACCGACAAACTTTCGCTATATGCCCCTTTTCCCCACACTGCCGGCATATTTTATCACGAAACCAACAATTACTTTGGTCGTGGGTGGTTTTGCCACAACGGTAGCATTTACCTTTGTGAAATGTCACCTCATGGGTGTCATAGCCGGTTGTGTTTTGTCGTATTTGAGCAGCACCCTGTGCTGCTGCTTCGTGGACCGATGCTATTTCAGTCGCCTGATCTAGGTTGAGCTGTTTCTTGGCTAGCAACCGTTTACGTGTATTCTCATTTAACATGCCACAGACAAATCTGTCTCTGATCGCGTCCGCCAATATGGCTCCAAACTGGCAATGTTTGGACAACCTTCTGAGCTCAGCTAAATAGGCTGCCTGCGACTCATCATTCCTTTGGTCGCATCTGTAGAAGCTGTACCTTTCCTCTATAAATGGTGGCTTAGGGTTTAAATGTTCCCTTAACGTATCAACAATTTGGGCGTACGTTTTGTCTGCTGGCTTTTCTGGAGTAAGAAGACTCCTCAGCAGACCGTATGTTTTTGCCCCCATAAAATTTAATAAGGTTGCTACCTTTTGGTCATCTTCCACCTTGTTTACTATGCAATAAAGTTCATGCCTTTCGATATAGGCATCCCACTCTTGTGTCCTCAACAAATGCTGACAAACAACCTTCTTTAGCCATTTGAAACTTTTGAAGAGAAAAAAAAAACTTTTCCCGCTTTCTCCACTAGATGGCGTTTTTCCCGCCTTTTCTCCCTGTGCTGTCAACGACCTCTCTCCAGCGTCGTTATTTTTGGCCCTTGCAGCTCCCGTTCCCCGGGAAGGATTTCAGTTTACCTGGCCCTGGGTGGACTTTTGCCCCGTGGCTGGAGCGCCCGTTCAGCCTCTTCTCTCAGCTGCCACAGCCTCTGCTGGAAACCTCTCTCTCTCGCTCCGTTGCTGCTGCTCCTCCCGAACCCGGAGTGCTGGGCGGCCTCCTTCGGTCAACGCTGGACTCTGCAGGCTGGCTGGTAAGAAGCCTCTCTCCTTCTCTCTCCGCACTGCTACCGTTCCTTTGTTGCACCGTGTACTGGTGAGTTCGAACCTTACTCATCGCCAGTATAAAGTATGTGTCTATACTTAATGCAATAATGACGAGACAGCTTGGAAGATTCAACGTAGGTCTTTACTTAATACCAACAGGCGGGAAACTGAGGGGAGATCAGTACCCACAGTACTATTTATACCCCTATGGCCAGGAGTGGTACTACGGTATCACTACGCCCTACAAAGTAGTGCTGCCCTGGCCATAGGTTTAAAGTAACATACCTATTACATACACAACACAATCAATTGATGCTGCACAGGATACAGGGCATCAGCACTCGACCACATTGCTGCCCAGGAGGCCAGGGATGGTCTCACCATAGCCAGATTTACTTCATGATGCTGTACATCCTGGCTGCCACATGATGTGCCCGGTTGGCACCACCCCACACACCAACACCATAAAACATCCCTACAATGCCCAAGCCATTCCTTTCACACTTATCACCATTGCAGGGGATACCGTTATGTCTCACCACTTCAAAAGGTGCACACAAATCTGTCAAAGTGTTGAAAATAAAGGTTTCAATGTTTGATAGCACATTAGCAGAAACTTTACATGAACATTGCATAAAACACCCAAATGCCTACCCTTGTGTGTTGTTAGTTGGTATGATTGCACTAGTACGAGGATGAGTGTGTGGGGTGGCTAGTGAGATGGGGATGTGATAATGTAGATAGAGAGGGCTGGGTGGAGGTGCAAGGTAAGTTGGTGTAAGGATGTGCAGGAGTAGGGTAGGGAAGGCAGAGTGATGGGGATGTGATGAGAGGCACAGCAGGATGAGGTTGAGTCTGGCTTTGTACTAACGTTTCATGATCTACTGAGGTCATTGAAACATTTGCGGCATGGCACCAAGGTCCTCCTGACCACATCCCTGCTTGTGCCCTCATGTGCAATCTGCAACCAGGCTGTGTTGATCTCCTAGGGAGGTCTTCTCCGTCCATGGGAAGAGAAGAGAACCTCCCTGCGTGCTGTGACTCCCTCCATATGGGAGAGCCTGGGTGCAGCTGTGCACCTCTGTGCAGTGCTTGTCAGTGTTTGCAGTACCTCAGTGCTGTAGAACAATGACAGCACAACTGCCAAATTAAAGTTGGCTATGGTCCCTTTAGGGGAACCGGCTGATGACGCGTCATCAAATGACGTCATCAGACCCACTTCCTTCAATTGGCCGGGAAACTCGCTGGGCGGGCTTAACAAGCCCAATCACAGTAAATTCATTCTATACAGTGGGCTGGAGCTGGCAATGGGACCAGGACCCGCCATGGACCCGCCAAGGCTGGTAAAATCCAGCCCTTAGTTTTAACACCCCCTTCCCCCTCAGCCCCTCCTATCAGGAATGGTGTGGCGGAAGTTAGTATGGCCATGGGGAAGGTTGTGCTGCTTTCCCACATTTTCCACTGCTTTCGCACCCCCCCACCCCCCCCCCCAAACCATGTTAACTTACCTTAGATCAGGTACTGGAGGCCTGCCAGCACCAGAGAAGTCGGGGCTTAATTTAGATGGCCAAGTGATGGTACGATAAAATCATTCGGACGTGCATGCCATTTTAACTGGGAGCTGCACAGTCTCAGACCAAGAAAGTCCCTCAGAAATAATTTGGGAAAAGCTCTATTTACAAAGGAACCCACCATAAATGCTGGTATTTGATTGCCATAGAGTATCATGGCCACAGGAAGAACAGGAGTCTGTGTCAGAGCATGCAAATTAGTTAGAATCTCCTGTGCTTCACACTCTAGGGGGCCAGGTGGATCACGGCCCGCTTCGGCCCTTCACCCCATTTCATGCCCCGAGTTAAAATCAACCCTCAAAGCTCACCTGCTGAAAACTGACCTGGAGTTAGAATTGGGGCCATAGTTTCTGATTATCTAGTTCTGTATTCTCTCTATGGCAGCATTGTATTTTTGCATAAACTTCCACAAATCAATGGTTAACAATAAAGAAAGTACCTCAGAAATAACTTGGGACTAGCTCCATGTGCAATGGAACCTATCATAAAGGCTAGTATATGGTTATGTCATTCAAGTCTGGCCCACATGTCAGGCAATTTGGACAATCTTAGCACTTTTTAACATTGCAAAAAAAAAATAATTAGGGATGGAAAATATTCAATATGACATTTCAATTGTCACGTTCTGAATAAAAAACTTGCATTGCCTGTAGCCCTGTGTGAAAACTAATCTAATGAATAATAATATGATCAGAATAACCTCATTTTTATTGTGGAAGTGTTCTAAAGGCAGAAAAATATTTCTGAAATTGATGGAATGTCAAAGGTTGAAACAAAATCACGTAAAAAATATTGAATCAGTTTTAGTAAGGCTGCCCGAAAGCAGATAGAAAGAAATACAGGATTGTATATTTGGACATTTCTACATTTTTTTTCAAAGTTCTACTGAGGTTGACTTGGCTCAGCCTTATTAGTAGTTTATTACAGTTTAAACCCAACATTGTTACATATATAGAATTAGGATGATTTGGTGCAAGTATTAACATTCAATACACCCAAGGTGTACAGATGATCCCAAAAGAAATGACAGCAAATCTCAAATAGTTTACAGATGTTGCTTGAAATTGAGACCGAATATCAAACTTTTTACTATATAATATTGCTTTAGTAAAGTGAAAAAAATGCAAGGGAGGTAAAAGTAGAGCTGAAACTGCATTGATTGACGATGCATAGTGATCTTATTGTGGAAGAATACTGTCCTTATAGTTTAAACATAGAAGATAGGAGCAGGAGTAGGCCATTCGGCCCTTCGAGCCTGCTCCGCCATTCAACGAGATCATGGCTGATCATCCAAACCCTAGCACCCGGTCCCTACACCGACAGCCATCCCACCCAAGCCCTATCCCCCCGTAACCCCACGTATTTAATCCCCCCTAACACTAAGGGTCAATTTTTATCATGGCCAATCAACCTAACCTGCACATTTTTGGACTGTGGGAGGAAACCGGAGCACCCAGAGGAAACCCACACAAACACGGGGAGAATGTGCAAACTCCACACAGACAGTCACCCGAGGCCAGATTTGAACCCGGGTCCCTGGCGCTGTGAGGCAACAGTGCTAACCACTATGCCACTGCGTAGGAGGGGATAATATAGAAGTGATTTCATAGTTGTAAAGTGTAATTATAAGGGACTAAAGAGCCAGTACGTATTATATACAAGATATATCATAACAAGTGGTGTGATATGTTAAATAGCTGCACAAGTGAAGGGAGTACCAGTATAAATGCACAAATCACTAAAAGTAGCGACGCAGGTTGATAAGGCCATACAAAAAAAAACTAAGCACCAGGGTTAATTTCTAGAGGGATAGATGCGAAACCTGTATCAAACCTTTGCTAAACCACACTTGGAGTACTGTGTACAGTTCTGGTTGCCATATCGAGACACTGGAGAGGGTGCAAGAAACATTTACAACAACGATACCAGAAATGCAAGGTCATACCTATCAGGAATGGATGAACAGGCTGGGATTCTTTTCTCTTGAAAAGAGAAGGCTGAAGGATGATTAATAGAGGTCTTTAAAATGATGGAATGTTTTGATAGAGTAGACACAGAGAGAATGTTTCCATTTGTGGGGAAGAGCAAAACTAAAAACCATTAGTATAAGACAGTCCCCAAGAAATCAAATAGGGAATTCTGAAGCAACTTCTTTACCAAGAGCGTGGTGAGAATGTGGAACTTGCTATCACAGGGAGTAGTTGAGGCAGATAGCATAGATGTATTGAAGAGGAGGCTAGATAAGCATATGAGGGAGAAGGGAATAGAGGGTTATGCTGATAGAGTTTGTTGAGGAAGGATGGGATGAGGCTCGAATGGATCATAAACGCCGGCAAGGACTGGTTGGGCCAAATGGCCTGTTTCTGTGCTATATATTCCATGTAATGTGGAAAGTACAAATTTACTTTATTCGCACATTTATAGAGGTTATTCACTTTGTAGGAAGAATAGAAAAACAGAATATTTTTTAAATGGTGTGAAATTATTAAATGTTAGTGTTCAGAGGGATTTAGGTGTCCTCATACAGGAAACTCAAAAAGTTAGCAGGCAGGTACAGCAAGCAATTAGGAAGGCAAATGGCATGTTGGCCTTTATTGCAAGGGGGTTGGAAGACAAGGGTAAGGAAGTCTTACTACAATTGTACAGGGCTTTGGTGAGACCACACCTGGAGTACTGTGCACAGTTTTGGTCCCTGTATCCGAGGAAGGACATGCTTGCCTTAGAGGTGGTGCAATGAAGGTTCATTAGATTGATCCCTGGGATGAGAGGCTTCTCCTATGAGGAGAGATTGAGTTGATTGGGTCTATATTCTGCGGAGTTTAGAAGATTGAGAGGAGATCTCATTGAAACATATAAGATTCTGAGGGGGATTGACATGGTAGATGCTGAGAGTTGTTTCCTCTGGCTGGAGAGTTTAAACCTAGGAGGCATAGGGCAGGATTTTCATTCAGGAGTCGGGTTGGAGGCGGGACTACAGCTTCCGGGGTTGTAGTCCCGCCTCCATCGAGATGTGGCCAATCCACGCGATTTTAACTTGATTGACCTTGTTGAGCCCGCCCAGCAGGCTCAGCAGGCCAATTAAGGGCCACCCGGCAACAGGTGATGTCACAGGCTGAAATTTCATCTGTTAAGAGGTTTTGACAGATGAAATATCAGTGTTTGAAAGCTGTTTGAAGCTGTCAAACACTGACAGTCTTACTTCTAACCTGAGTCCTTCTCCACAGACTCAGTTAGAAATCTCTCCTGCACAGAAAACTGAAGGCTGTCACTTTTGACAGTTCGCAGGCATTCTGCTTTCTGTGCCGGTGAGTTGAGGGACTCCCGGGACCTAAAAGAAGGAAGGCTGAAAAGGTAAGAAAAGGTAATTTAAACTTCTTTAATCACTTTAGACACACAAAACACACTTACCTTTGCATTCATGCACACATCACTCACCTGAACACTGACATCTCGACCCCTCCAAGTCCTTCAACCCGACGGCCCGCCTCCTCTAACTTGGCGTGGTTTGGAGCCGTCGGGAATCCCACACTTCAACCTTAAAAATAGGGATTAGGCTAAAAACTGCCTGTTAACTACCTGTTAACAGGCAGTTAATTGGCACTAATCCCTTCCCGCCTCGGGTAGGCGGGTCCCAGTGTGGGGCGAGTACCCACCTCCTTTGAAACTGGCATGGAGGCGGGTTTGGGTGCGGGATGTGGTCGGGACCCCTGATTTCGGGATTTTAACCCCCCCACACGCCTCCAATCCCGACTCCACGCCCCAATGAAAATCCTGCCCATAGTCTCAGGGTAAGGGGTCGGCCATTTAAGACTAAAATAAGGAGGAATTTCTTCACTCAGAGGGTTGTGAAAGTTTGGAATTCTCTACCCCAGAGGGCTGTGGATGCTCAGTCATTGAGTATATTCAAGGTTGAAATAAATAGATTTTTGGACTCTAGGTGAATCAAGGTGTACAGAGGTCGGGCAGGAAAGTGGAGTTGTGGTCGAAGATCAGCCATGATCTTATTGAATGCTGGAGTAGGCTCGAGGGGCCGTATGGCCTACTCCTGCTCCTAATTCTTATGTTCTTATGTTCTTATCGTCAGTGGGAAGAGAATGTAGCCTACAGGAATGCCAAGTAGCCAATGCAACATGAGTGCCAGCAATGTGTTACCCATCTAGGCTTCATTAAAGATCTAAGCACCTCAACAAGGATGTTATTACTGACCAGTTTCAGCTCCTGGAACCAGGCATGCAGCAAACATCTGGTCAGCACTCTCATGAAGTGAAAGGGACCACTGACATCAACTTCTACATCACTGGGTGCTTCCAGGTGTTAATCAGAGACTTTGCTCAAATCAACCAGTATGCCGTTCAGTGCCACAGTAACACATGCCCTTTTTCTACACTTCAGCATACATCACGTTCATTCCTGCTTTGCAGACGAGTTGTAATGACAAACCCAAGTACAAGATGGCATTGATTGCATTCCCTTTTATCAACAGAGAAGGTTACTGTTCCCTTAATGCAACCACTGATTTAAAAAAAAAGTAAGTCAGTGGTTGTTTTTTGGGTGAGCGCTCACGCTGCACATATCTTGTGGAAATCAATGGTTCACAACTGGTTGAATGGGGACAGATGTGGCAGAGGAAGTTCAGTTTGAGGTAGAGAAAATCCTCCAAGTTCTGCACCTCTGGAGTAAGGTTGAGGTAACAGCTAGGGAGGTTGATGAAGTTCAGGCCAGAGGCACACACGTTTTTACCAATGTTAAGCTGGAGGAATCCTAGATCTTCATGTTGGACATAAAATTTGGAGAGTCCAACAACGATCAATGAAGGAAGCAGAGAGACAGAATTGCTATCACCTTTTGACTTAAAGAGTGCCAATTTTAAATGGGCGTCCAAGATTGCTTAGCAGCAGTAAATATCTGGAGGTAATGGAAATTATACAGTAATATAAAGGAAGTGAATTTTAGCCATTTCTTTACTGATTTTATTTGCTTTTATCCCCCGTCTTGGTACTTAGGTTCTCATGAGCCTTCATGCCAATGGCTGTAAATTATTTTTTCCCCATTGGCAACAATGGATTTCCAAATGGCACTCTCCCTATCTGATGTGTCTGGAAAAGGAGGAGGGCCTACTGAGGGGTGCCAGGCAGATCAGGCTGCATGAGAGGTGGATGATGCCCATCCACTGACATGGCAGCCAGGAGCAGCCTTTGCCTTGTGAGTGCTCTGTGAAAAAGTTTGCTTTGGGGCCCTTACATTTTACTGGACAATGAAAGTAAATAATACCTACTACTTTGGTATTCTTGATCATAAAAAGGTATGTTTGGTATAGGTAATATAAAAATAGCTGACAAAATGATAAGCGATAGATAAAACAATAGTAAATAACATAGAGTGATTTGAAAGGCCTTGAAACACCAACGTTATTTCAGCATATGAGTCGTATGACAGTTCAGAAACTCAGATTTTCGTTGTTTAGCTGTAGTGAAGATTTGTATAATATCTGAGTAATCGAGTGGTACCTACAGTCCATAAGAACTGAATTTCATCTCTTTCTCCTACATCAACCATGATTGCAGGAGGGGAGTGGGGAGGTAAGAAGGTGATTGCTGAAGTCGGAGCCCACTGCGGTTGCTGTGTGTTCCCTGGATTATCACTCACTCAATGACTGGCACTCATTCTCCCGCTCACTCATTAACACACACTTTCTCACATACATTCAGAATCCCTCACTGATGCACTCGCACTCTTTCACTGATTCAGATCCTCACACTGATTCACTCACTCGCTCAAACTCTCTCACCCGCTCAGTCACTCTCATATGCACTCACTCTCACTCAGTAACTCACCCTCTCACACTCACCATTCATTCTCTCGCACTCTGCCACTCACTCACACCCTTTCACTCAGAAGCTTACTCCCTTTACCCAAAGGGAGAGGGAATTGTAACTTGACCCCAGGGTGAGAGAAGATTGTACTCCATTTAATGTTCTCTGTCTGTCTGTCTCTCTGTCCTGACCTCACTGTATGGTAATAATCATGGGTGATTTTAATCTCAATATTGATTGGACAAATCAAATTGGCCATGGTAGCCTTGAGGAGGAGTTCATAGAGTGTATCTGGGATGGTTTCCTAGAACAGTATGTAATGGAACCAACCAGGGAGCAGGCTATCTTGGATCTGGTACTGTGTAATGAGACAGAATTAATAAATGATCTCATAGTAAAGGATCCTCTACGAAAGAGTGATAATAGCATGGTTGAATTTCAAATTCAGTTGGAGGGTGAGAAAGTTGTATCTCAAACCAGTGTCCTGACCTTAAACAAAGGCAATTACAATGGCATGAGGGCAGAACTGACTAAAGTGAACTGGAAAAATAAATTAAAGGGTAAGACAGTTGAAATTTAAGGACATTTAAGGAGATATTTCATAACTCTCAACAAAAATATATTCCAATGAGAAAGAAAGATTTTAAGAGAAGGGAGCACCATCCGTGGCTAACTAAGGAAGTAAAGGATGGTAACAAATTGAAAACGAAGGCATACAATGTTGCCAAGATTGGTGGGAGGCCAGAGGATTGGGAAAATTTTTAAAACCAGCAAAGGATGACTAAAAAAAAATAGAGAGATGAATTATGAGAGTAAACTGGCAAGAAATATTAAAACAGATAGTAGGAGCTTCTACAGGTATATAAAAAGGAAGAGAGTAGCTAAAGTAAACGTTGGTCCCTTAGAGGATGAGACTGGGGAATTAATAATGGGGAACGGGGAAATGGCAGAGACTCTGAACAAATATTTTGTATCTGTCTTCATGGTAGAAGACACTAACAACATCCCAATAATGGATAATCAAGGGGCCACAGGGAGGGGGGAACTAAAGATAATCATTATCACTAAGGAAAAAGTACTTGGTAAAATAATGGGACTAAAAGACGACAAGTCCCCTGGACCAGATGGCCTGCATCCCAGGGTCTTAAAAGAAGTGGCTGCAGAGATAGTGGATGCATTGGTTGCAATATACCAAAATTCCCTGGACTCTGGAGAGGTCCCAGCGGACTGGAAAAACGCAAATGTAACACCCCTATTTAAGAAAGGAGGGCGACAGAAAGCAGGAAACTATAGACCAGTTAGCCTAACATCTGTCATTAGGAAAATGCTGGAGTCCTTCATTAAGGAAGCAGTAGCAGGGCATTTGGAAAATCATAATGCAGTCAAGCAGAGTCAGCATGGTTTTTTGAAAGGGAAATCATGTTTAACAAATTTGCTGGAGTTCTTTGAGGAGGTAATGAGCAGGGTGGACAAAGGTGAACCAGTGGATGTGGTGTATTTGGATTTCCATAAAGCATTCAATAAGGTGCCACATAAAAGGTTACTGCATAAGATAAGAGCTCATGGAGTTGGGGATAATAAATTAGCATGGATAGAGAATTGGCTAACTAACAGAAAGCAGAGAGTCGGGATAAATGGGTCATTTTCCGGTTGGCAAACGATAACTAGTGGGGTGCCACAGGGATCGGTGCTGGGGCCTCAACTATTTACAATCTACATTAATGACTTGGATGAAGGGACCGAGTGTAATGTAGCCAAGTTTGCAGATGATACAAAGGTGGGTGGGAAAGCAAGTTATGCAGAGGACTCAAAGAATCTGCAAAGGGATATAGACAGGCTATGTGTAGGCAAACATTTGGCCGATGGAGTATAATGTGTGAAAGTGCGAGGTTATCCATTTTGGCAGGAAAAATAAAAAACAAATTATTATTTAAATGGAGGGAGATTACAAAATGCTACAGTTCAGAGGGACCTGGGGGTCCTTGTGCATGAAACACAAAAAGTTAGCATGCAGGTACAGCAAGTAATCAAAAAGGCAAATGGAATGTTGGCCTTTATTTCAAGGGGGTTGGAGTATAAAAGCAGGGAAGTCCTGCTACAACTGTACAGGGTATTGGTGAGATCACACCTTGAGTACTGCATCTCCTTATTTAAGGAAGGATATACTTGCATTGGAGGCAGTTCAGAGACGATTCACTAGGTTGATTCCTGAGACGAGGGGGTTGACTTATGAAGAAAGGTTGAGCAGGTTGGGCCTATACTCATTGGAATTTAGAAGAATGAGAGGTAATCTTATTGAAACATATAGGATACTGAGGGGCCTCGACAAGGTAGATGCAGAGAGGATGTTTCCCCTTGTGGGGAAATCTAGAACTCGGGGGCATCGTTTTAGAATAAAGGGTTGCCATTTTAGAACTGAGATGAGGAGGAATTTCTTCTCTCAGAGGGTCGTAAATCTGTGGAATTCTCTGCCCAGAGAGCCGTGGAGGCTGGGTCATTGAAGGTGCAGATAGACAGAGTTTTGCAAAATAAGGGAGTGAAGGGTTATGGGGAGCGGGCAGGGAAGTGGCTTTGAGCCCAAGATCCGCCATGATCTTATTGAATGGCGGAGCAGGCTCGAGGGGCCAAGTGGCCTATTCCTGCTCCTATTACTTATGTTCTTCTTATGTTCTTGCAAACAATATAAAGACAGGCTGCTTATTTAATATAATATATGAAAACTTGCCTGGATGAGTGCAGCTCCAACAACACTCAAGAAGCTCGACACCATCCAGGACAAAGCGGCCCACTTGATTGCCACCCCATCCACCACCTTAAACATTCACTCCCTCCACCACCAGCGTACTGTGGCTGCAGTGTGTACCATCTACAAGATGCACTGCAGCAATTCGTCAAGGCTTCTTCGGCAGCACCTCCCAAACCTGTGACCTCTGCCACCTAGAAGGACAAGGGCAGCAGGTGCATTGGAACACCACCACCTCCAAGTTCCCCTCCAAGTCACACACCATCCTGACTTGGAAATATATCTCCGATCCTTCATCGTCACTGGGTCAAAATCCTGGAACCCCCTCCCTAACAGCACTGTGGGAGTACCTTCACCACACGGACTGCAGCGGTTCAAGAAGGCGGCTCACCACCTTCTCAAGGGCAATTAGGGATGGGCAATAAATGCTGGCCTTGCCAGCGACACCCACATCCTGGAATGAATAAAAAAAATAACAAACCAGCAGAAATATTAAATAACGCTCCTTATTGCGCTTGGTGATATATTGCACGCCAGCATGTCCGATGGACTGCAGGTGTCCTTTCATTGGTTCTGCTCAGGCCTCCTGACTGGACTGGGAGCCAATGTAGGTCAGCGAGTACTGGGGTGATGGGCGAGCGCAATTTGGTATGAGTTAAGATACGTGCAGCATAGTTGGGATGAGGTCAACAGCCCTCTTTATAAGCACTTCATACAGCACCACTTCGACTTCAGCAGCCATCAAACATGGTGGGGGTGTGTGGGGGGGTGGTCAGGTGCAAGACATGCCTACAGACCCACGTCTGCACCAGCGGTTTGCTGTTCTTTTATTTTCGCCTGTCTGTTCTTTGTCCCTGCCCCTTTAGCCTTGACAAGGTTCCTAAAAAATTGAGAAGCCTTCTGAAGCACTCCCTAGGCTTTCAATATTTGTGTTTCCCTTTTGTGACTCTCTCCCTTAATAGTCCCCACCCCTTTAATTTCAATTTGCACCACCTATCCCACCACCAGTTTGCTTTTTATATTGGTCCAAGTTCACACCTGAAGTTTTGTAAAGCATCATTTATAACATTTGGATATTTACTGGTGGGGGTGGTGGGGGTGGGGTGGAGGTGGGGAGGTTAATAGGTGTATTGGCAACATATTGGCAGTTTTTCTTTGATTGGCTGCTCAATTGTGTAATAACTCTAATGCATTCAAACTCCGCAAACCCGCACTAAATGAACTTGTCTGTTCTTGTGGGTGAGCTTAAAAAAAGAGAAAAGTTTAATTCTCACCTAACGCACAATCAGTGTGCTGAGACAAATTAAACCTCTAGATGGTGCAGTGGGTTAATACATTATCCTTTTACATTTGGAACTGATGGAATAAAACTGCTCTCTCTGCTGGATGTGAAGACTCTACCTAAAATGAGTTTGAAAAGTCTGAACCCAGTTCCCAATATGCACAAATCTATAACACACTATGGTCCATAATTTTGGCCCTAAATCTCATTTGGAGAGGCCTGAAAGATGGCTGGTGGAGTGGGGGACTACTCTTCTGAAAGTGGGGCAGGTTAGAGGGGTTATTATCCTGTATCTGAACTTGGGAATGGGAATTTTTGCATGTTTTAAGCTATGGTTTTATGCCATTTTTTAAATTAAAGCTGACTCACCTAATAGCAATACGCATCATCTAGAGATTCTGCAACTTCTAACGGGTATTTAACTTTAATAGATAAGAGCATTTTTATTCTTTAAAAATAACATCAAAATATGATGAAATACTCTTACATCTTTGCCAGGTTTGGCACATTTGGGAGTACAATGGAGGTGGAGACCCTGCTGTAACTGAAATAATCAGGAAGTACAGTGCTCCTCTGAGCATTTCCCTTATTCTCCTCAAGAGCCTTTGATCCTGGATCAGATATTATAATGTCCTTTACTTTCCTTATTAACACCCCTTACGTTGTTTTGATTGAGCACTTTCGTAGATAAAGCGTTCAACAAATCTCAGTATAAATGGGTAGATATTCGTTACTAGAAATCAGATATACTAGAAACGTGACTTCACGTAAGATCGTCAGAAGAATATAAGAAATTATATGAGAAAAATGCCATCTGGCCATACATGCTTGCTCACTCCATGTATAATTTATTCTTATCATAGACTCTACATAATTAATTCAATCTCCTGAGGGAGACAACCTACCACAGGTAAACTGTCAAGAAGGTTGAGTTAGAGTCATAGGGCTCGATTTTGCCAGGCCCGAGGAGACGGGTTTGGAGGCGTGCGAGTTGTTAAAATCGCCAAAACTGGCAGGCGGGCCCGTTCCCGCCGCCGAGCAATTTTCCCAAGTGCGTGTTTTCTGACCCGCTTTCCATCCCATCTCCAAGAGACGGGATAGGCCCTTAAAGCCCTTAACAACCACTTAATTGCCTCTATAATCCCATTTTGAGAGGCCTTTCCGATTTTAACACATTTCCCCCATCCTACACACCTCCTCTGGAACACGCCAGGTAATCCTGGTGGCCGCACTAGTGGATTGCTTACAAACAGCTGCAGCTCCACCATTACAAAGGAGTTTTCACCGATGATCATTTGCGGGTGGCAGAACTTTGTTGTTTCAGGTCTGGGGGAACTTTTAGCAGGCATACCCAGTGTTGTGGAAGTTTGGAGCCTGACACCCATCTCCAGTGTGACCTCCTTGGAAACCCCTCACCCACCTTGACTAAGTGCTTCCTCAAATGAGGCATATACCAGAAGCATGGCAACCATTTAATTCCTTTCCTCCTGGACATCAGATTCGGATGAAGACCAGCCGCGGCAGCAGCAGACCCAGGAGTAACAGCAGCACCAACAGCAGGAACATCAACAGAAGCGCCAAGCTGCTAGTCACCCACCTGAATATGCACAGGCCAGAAGGCGCCAGAGCGCCACCATATTGCTGCCCGGGATGCAAGGGACGCACTCATCCTGGCCACATTTGCTTAGCCTGCACAATCAAACACATTAGTATTACGTCCATGAATGATTGAGACACGGACAGCAGGAGTTGAACAAAACAGGTCTTTACTGATGGAAGTCAATAGTGAAACTGAAAACAACAGAGGCTCACTAGCGCCTTTTATACAGGGGTGGTCACTGCCGGTACTGCAGTCTGAGACCAGTTATTCTCTTAAAGGTACATACACAACAATTAGTCTCGCTCCTTCTTACCAGATCATCGACAATGGAGAAGAACCTACGGAATCCTGTCACTCTGACCACCATTCTGATAATCACAAGGCGCCCTAAGCCCTCAATGTGAAAGTCCCATTTGCGAAATGACACAGGCCACAACTTCAACAGTTTGCCATCAAAACACTTTATAATACAATCACAATGATGGCTGGTCCAAAAACAAAACAACACAGCAGCCAAGTGACTACCCTTGTGACTACTTGTGCTTTATCTTCCTCTTACACGTGCTCCTACATGGTGCTTCCCCTGTGGCTTCAGTAGATGTGGAGGCCCCTTGCTCACTTTCTTGCTGCTCCTGTCTCGATGCCTTTGGCGGGCATCCTCTGGGGTGGCGAACCTGTGCGGGCTCGCCAACAGTCTGCTGCTCCTATGGCTGTGCAGGGGTTGAGATGCCCATCTCATTTGGGTGAGGACTCTGGTGGGGCTCTGACCGAGGGCTCTACTGTGGCATGGTCGTGTGAGCGCTTGGAGAGGAGCCCCCACTTCCTTGTTGTCTGCCACCAACATCCCTCTCATGGGTCAGCCCCACTTCAGAGGTAGCAAGTGGCTTGACAGCACCTTGCTGCACTGCAGGGGGGCCATGAGGACCCACTTCTGCACTGGAAGTCCTACTCCAGAGGACTTGCATGAAGGTCTGCTTTGTTTGCCCAATAGCTGACCATCGCTCCTCAAGAGGTGTCATTCTATTCTGAACATTGACCATGTTTTCAATACCCTTGCGACTAAGCTCCTCCATGAACCATGGAAGGAGTGAATGTAGTGAATGCATAGCATAGATGCTTAGAAGGATACAAAGGACCCTTCCTGTGTGTTGTAAGTAGTTGTTGTCATGGCATCACAGAGATAGGAAGTGTGAGGGCTGCATGGCCGAATAGTTAAGTGAATGTGACCATAGAGAGAGAGGGAATGGGTAAGGGTGCAGGGATGTAAGTGTCAAGTTGGATGTGGAGGAAGAGGTTGGCAAAGCAGAGTGCTGGTGAGGAGAGGCGATGGGGCTCAGATTGAGGGTGATGGGAAAGTCATACTCACTTTTCCTGTGCGGAGAAGGTCATGAAACCTCTTCCTGCATTGCAGCCAGGTTCTGCAGCTCATTGAAATGGAGTTGACAACCTGGGTCACTTGTAGCCACATAGCTTTTGTCTGCTGGGGTGGCTTTTTCTCCCTGAGGAAGGGAACAGCACCTCCTTATCACAGTTGGTTCCGTACACCAGAGCTTGGAAGGAGGGCTCATCAAACCGAGGAGTGTACTTTTGCTTGATATTTGACATTTTCCACAATTCAACTCCTTCATATAAATTGCAGAGCCTTTGCAGTCTCCAGAAGAATCAAGGCTGCTTGCAGGCCTTAAATCCAACAGCACTGATGATGTCATTGGAGGCGATTTTCTGTATGAAAAGACTAATTGGGCCAGTGGTTCCCACATGCAGGAAATCAATTGGCCAATTAGGGGAAAATCGCACTTTTTCAACACTTCACTTAGGAGCCGGGGTCCTGACACAAATTCCACCTGACACGCCCCAGCCCGCCCACACTGACAAAATCCTGCCCATAGAGTCATAGATTTATACAGCACAGAAAGAGACCCTTCGGCCCATCGTGTCCGTGCTGGTCATCAAACCCTATCTATTCTAATCCCATTTTCCAGCACTTGGTCCGTAGCCTTGTATGCTATGGCATTTCAAGTGCTCATCTAAATGCTTCTTGAATGTTGTGAGAGTTCCTGCCTCTACCACCCTTTCAGGCAGTGAGTTCCAGACTCCAACCACCCTCTGGGTGAAAAAGTTTCTCCTCAAATCCCCTCTAAACCTCCTGCCCCTTACCTTGAAACTGTGCCCCCTGGTTATTGACACCTCGACTAAGGGGAAAAGTTCCTTTCTATCTACCCTATCTATGCCCGTCATAATTTTGTACACCTCAATCACGTCCCTCCTCAGCCTTCTCTGCTCTGAAGAAAACAACCCCAGCCTGTCCAGTCTCTCTTCATAGCTGAAGCGCTCCAGCCCAGGTAACATCCTGGTGAATCTCCTCTGCACCCTCTCCAATGCAATCACATCCTTCCTATAGTGTGCTGACCAGAACTGCACACAGTATTCCAGCTGTGGCCTAACTAATGTTTTGTACAGCTCCATCATAACCTCCCTGCTCTTATAATCTATGCCTCGGCTAATGAAGGCAAGTATCCCATATGCCTTTTTAACCACCTTATCTACCTGTCCTGCTGCCTTCAGGGATCATGCACATGCACACCAAGGTCCCTCTGATCCTCTGTCCTTCCTAGGATCCTACCATTCATTGTGTATTCCCTTGCCTTGTTAGTCCTCCCAAAATGCATCACCTCACACTTTTCAGGGTTAAATTCCATTTGCCACTGTTCTGCCCATCTGACCAACCCGTCTATATCATCCTGTAGCCTGAGGCTTCCCTACTCGCTATTTACCACTCCACCAATTTTCCTGTCATCTGTGAACTTACTGATCATACCTCCTACATTCATATCTAAATCATTAACGTACACTACAAACAGCAAGGGACCCAGCACCGATCCCTGCGGTACACCACTGGACACAGGCTTCCAGTGCCAAAAACAACCTTCGACCAGCACCCTCTGCCTCCTGCCACTAAGCCAATTTTGGATCCAATGTGCCAAATTGCCCTGGATCCCATGGGCTCTTACGTTCTTGACCAGTCTCCCATGCGGGACTTTGTCAAAAGCCTTACTGAAGTCCATGTAGACCTCAGCCGCTATATATATATATTTTTTATCCACACTTTTTGTGTCTGTCTTTTTTTCTTCTCCCCCACATGGCAGCTGTTTCTCATTCTGCCAGCACCATTTACACTTCATCTCGAGCCATCCTTTGTTTCTTAACCTGTTCCATTACCATCTCCTTTTGCCTTGAATATCTCTTAATCTCTTCTGCCTTCCATCCTATCACAGACCTTCCCTTTTGTTCTTTCATCCCCTCCCCCCTTTCCTAGCCTTTTCTCTTGCTTAAAAGTCTGTTCCATTTCCTGCTTTTTTCCAGTTCTGACGAAAGGTCATCGACCTGAAGCGTTAACTCTGTTTCTCTCTTCACAGATGCTGCCTGGCCTGCTGAGTTTCTCCAGCATTTTCTGTTTTTATTCCATGTAGACTACATCAACTGCACTATCCTCATCCACACACCTAGTCACCCCCTCGCAAAATACAATCAAATTCGTTAGACATGATCTCCCCCTGACAAAGCCATGCTGACTGTCCTTAATTAATCCTTGCCTCTCCAAGTGGAGACTAATTCTGTCCCTCAGAATTTTTTCCAATAATTTCCCTACCACTGATGTTAGGCTCACTGGCCTGTAATTCCCTGGTTTATTCCTACTACCCTTCTTGAATAATGGTACTACGTTAGCTGTCCTCCAGTCCTCTGGCACCTCGCCTGTGGCCAGAGAGGTTCTGAAAATTTGTGTCAGAGCCCCTGCAATCTCCTCCCTTGTCTCACAGAGCAGCCTGGGATACATCTCGTCTGGGCCTGGGGATTTATCCACTTTTAGGCCCACTAAAACCGCTAGCACCTCCTCCCTCTCAATACTAATTTGTTCAAGTATATCATAGAAACATAGAAGATAGGAGCAGTAGCAGGCCATTTGGCCCCTCGAGCCTGCTCCGCCATTCAATGAGATCATGGCTGATCGTCCAAATTCAGTACCCTGTTCCTGCCTTCTCTCCATATCCCTTGATCCCTTTAGCCTTAAGAAATATATCCAACTCCTTCTTGAATATATTTAATGAATTGGCCTCCACTGCCTTCTGTGGTAGAGAATTCCACAGGTTCACCACTCTCTGGGTGAAGAAATTCCTCCTCATCTCTGTCCTAAATGGCTGACCCTTTATCTTTAGACTGTGACCCCTGGTTCTGGACTCCCCGACCATCGGGAACATCCTTCCAGCATCTAGTCTGTCTAGTCCTGTTAGAATTTTATAAGTTTCGATGAGATGCCCTCTCATTCTTCTAAACTCCAGCGAGTACAAGCCCAATCGACCCAATCTCTCCTCATACGTCATTCCTGGCATCCCAGGTATCAGCCTGGTGAATCTTTGCTGCACTCCTTCCATGGCAAGAACATCCTTCCTCAGATAAGGCAACCAAAACTGCACACAATACTCCAGATGTGGTCTCACCAAGGCCCTGTACAACTGCAGCAAGATATCCTTGTTCCTGTACTCAAACCCTCTCGCTACGAAGGCCAACATACCATTTGCCTTCTTAACTGCCTGCTGCACCTGCATGCTTACTTTCAGCGACTGGTGCACAAGGACACCCAGGTCTTGTTGCACTTCCCCTTCTCCCAATCTATTGCCATTCAGATAATAATCTGCCTTCTTGTTTTTGACACCAAAGTGGATAACCTCGCATTTATCCACGTTATATTGCATCTGCCATGCTTCTGCCCAATCACCCAACCTGTCCAGATCATACTGGAGTTTATCGGTCTCCTCCTCACAGCACACACGTCCACCCAGCTTTGTGTTATTTGGAAACTTGGAGATAGTACATCTAGTTCCCTCATCCAGATCATTAATATATATTGTGAATAGCTGGGGCCCAAGGACCGATTCCCGCGGTACCCCACTAGTCACTGCCTGCCACTCGGAAAAAGAGCCGTTTATTCCAACTCTTTGCTTTCTGTCTGCCAACCAGTTCTCTATCCAAGTCAATACCTTGCCCCCAATCCCATGTGCCTTAATTTTACACGCTAATCTCTTATGCGGGACCTTATCGAAAGCCTTTTGAAAATCCAAATACACCACATCCACTGGTTCTCCCTTATCTATTGTACCAGTTACATCCTCAAAAAATTCCAGTAGATTAGTCAAGCACGATTTACCTTTTGTAAATCCATGTTGACTTTGTCCGATCCAGTCACTTTTTTCCAAGTGCTCTGCTATTACATCCTTTATAATGGACTCTAGCATTTTCCCCACTACCGATGTCAGGCTTACCAGTCTGTAATTCCCCGTTTTCTCTCTACTACCCTTTTTGAACAGTGGGGTAACATTAGCTACCCGCCAATCCATGGGTACTGTTCCAGAGTCTATCGAATTTTGGAAGATGACCCCCAATGCATCTACTATTTCTAGGGCCACTTCCTTAAGTACCCTAGGATGTAGATTATCAGGCCCTGGGGATTTGTCGGCCCTCAATCCCATCAATTTCCCTAACACCATTTCCCTACAAATACTGATTTCTATCAGTTCCTCCCTGTCATTAGACCCTATGTTCCCCGACATCTTTGGGAGGTTATTTGTGTCCTCCTTTGTGAAGACAGAACCAAAGTATGTATTTAATTGGTCTGCTATTTCTTTGTTCCCCATTATAAATTCCCCTGATTCTGACTGCAAGGGACCTACGCTTGACTTCACCAATCACAATCCCCCTGTCTGATTTCTATGCCTACATCATCCTTCTCCATAGTGAACACAGATGCAAAATATTCATTTAAAACCTCACCCACATCTTCCAGCTCTACACACAGATTGCCACTTTGGTCCCTAATGGGCCCTACTCTTTCCCTGGTTATCCTCTTGCCCTTAATATACTTATAAAATACCTTGGGATTTTCCTTTATTTTGCCCACCAGTGTTTTTTCATGCCCCCTCTTCGCTCTCCTAATTTCTTCTTTAAGTACCCCCCTGCACTTTCTATACTCCTCTAGGGCTTCCACTGTTTTTAGTCCTTTGTATCTGCCAAAAGCCTCCCTTTTTTTCCTAATCCATTCTTGTATATCCCTTGACATCCAGGGTTCTCTGGGCTTGTTGGTCCCACCCTTGACCTTTACGGGAACATGTTGACATTGTACGCTGTCTATTTCCTTTCTGAAAGACTCCCACTGCTCTGATGTGGATTTTCCTACAAGTATCTTATCCAAATCCACTTTGGCCAGATCCTGCCTTATCATATTAAAATCGGCCTTCCCCCAATTTAGAACCTTTATTTCCGGTCCATCTTTGTCCTTTTCCATGACTACCTTAAATCTCACCGAATTATGGTCACTGTCACCAAAATACTCTCCTACTGACACTTCTACCACTTGCCCGGTTACATTCCCTAGAATTAGGTCCTGTACCGCCCCCTCTCTTGTAGGACTTTCTACATGCTGGCTCAAAAAGCTCTCCTGGATACACTTTAAGAATTCCGCACCCCCTAAGCCTTTCACTCCCTGACTATCCCAGTTAATATTGGGGAAGTTGAAATCCCCTACTATTATTACCCTATTATTTCTACACTTCTCTGAGATTTGCCTACATATCTGTTCCTCTATCTCCCCCTGACTGTTTGCGGACCTATTGTGCACTCCCAGCAACGTGCTTGCCCCCTTTTTGTTTTCAAGTTCTACCCACAGGGCCTCATTAGAGGAACCTGCTAAGATATCATCCCTCCTTACAGCAGTAATTGACTCCTTGATTAATATTGCGACACCCCCTCCTCTTTTACACCCCCCTCTGTCTCACCTGAAGATTCTATACCCTGGAATATTGAGCTGCCAGTCCTGCCCCTCCCTCAACCATGTCTCTGTGATAGCAACAATATCATACTCCCATGTGTTCATCAACACCTTCAATTCATCTGCCTTACTCGCAAGACTCCTTGCATTAAAATAAATGCCATCCAACCTTGCCATATGCCCTTGTGCTGTTACATATTTGCTCTGCCTTCCAGGCTGACTTGTTTTTTCCTTGATATTTGGCTGTGCATCACCCCCTACCATAGCTCCACTCTGTATCCCATCCCCCTGCCAAGTTAGTTTAAACCCCCCCCCCAACAGTACTAGCAAACTTCCCCGCAAGGATGTTGGTCCCATTCCGGTTCAGGTGCAACCCGTGCGACTTGTACAGATCCCAGCTTCCCCAGAAGCAGACCCAGTGATCCTGGAAAAGAAAGCCCTCCCTCCTGCACCAACTCTTTAGCCATGCATTCATCTGCTCTATTCTCCTATTCCTATACTCATTAGCACATGGCACCGGGAGTAATTCAGAGATTACAACCTTTGAGGTCCTGCTTTTTAATCTGCTACCTAGCTCCCTAAATTCTTGTTGCAGGACCTCATCCCTCTTTGTTCATATGTCGTTGGTACCAATGTGAATCACAACCTCTCCCTTCAGACTGCCCTGCAGCCGTTCAGTGACATCCTTGACCCTGGCACCAGGGAGGCAAAATACCACCCTGGAGTCATGTCTGCGGCCACAGAAATGTCTGTCTGTTCCCCTTATGATAGAATCCCCTATCACTATTGCTCTCCTACTCTTTTTCCTTCCCTCCTGTGCAGCTGAGCCATTCATAGTGCCATGGACTTGGCTCTTGTTGCATTCCCCTGAGAAACTATCTCCCCCAGCAGTATCCAAAATGGAAAATCTCTGTTGGAGAGGGAGACGGACCCAGGGGACTCCTGCACTACCTTCCTAGTTCTTTTACTCTGTCTGGCGCTCACCCATTCCCTGTCTACCTGTGCACTCTTTACCTACGGTGTGACCATCTCGTTAAACGTGCTATCCACGAAGATCTCAGCTTTGCGGATGCTCCACAGTGACTCCAGCTGCAGCTCCAGTTCCGAAACGCGGATTTCGAGTAGCTGCAGCTGGAGACACTTCCTGCACATGTGTTCACCCTGGACACCAAAAGTGTCCCTGACTTCCCACATAGCACAGGAGGAGCACTCCACGCTGCCGAGCTGCCCTGCCATGTCCTACCCTTAAGTTACTCCCTTTACTTCCGTTAAATTAAAGAATATTAAATACACTAGGGACCTTACTTCACTTTAAACACTACTTACTCTAAACTCGAGACCTTACTTTTACTTTGACGACTGGACTGTAGAAATACTCACCAGGTCCTACTAACCAATCAGTTCCTTCCCTGGTTGTGACGTCACTTTAGCAGTTTCACAGTTGTTGTTGTTTGACTGCTCCCGCTCTCGGACTCTTTCCCAACTCGCAGCACTCCTCTGCAGCGCTCCTTTATGGCCACTCCGCCTTCTCTCACGTCCCACTGCTGCACCCACACAGGTCCGCCTCCTCCGGTGTTGGGCCTCCTCTGGAGCGCTCCTTTATGGCCGCTCCACCTTCTCTCAGGTCCCGCTGCCACTCCCACACAGGTCCGCCTCCTCCGGTTCCATACAGCAGTTGTTTACTTTCACCCCTGCCTTAAACAGGGATTCAGACAACTATTCTTAAAGGTATTAATTAACACAACATTAACTATTTTACCGAGTCTGTTCCTTATACTCACTACTCTGTGGAGAAAATGTTTTCTTCTAATTCCTAGTTTCCCTTGAGCCTTGCTAATTTTACTAATATTTTCCAATTCCGTGCTCAGGGCCATAGTTAAATAATCTACTTACAGCCACACAACCTCTGTGTCTAAACAGTTAAAAGAATACAGGAATAGGATGAATTCATCTTTCACCGATTTGGATATTGGATAATATAAGAGTGCATAAGAGTATACCTGTCAAGGCAGAAACAGATATATTAGAGTGGATTTTAACTCTACCAGCCCAGCAGAAACCTGGTGGGTAAGCAGTTAAAATCCACCGGGTAATGTACCAATCGAGGTCCCATCCGGATCCCACCACTTCCAATTTTTATCAGCACTTCTGGACTAATGACAATGTCGCCCGCCCAAAGCCGACAGGATCGATCTCTTACTACGCAGATCAGGGTCTGATAATGTCACCGGGCCCTGACTGCAATTTTAACTCCTGCCTGAGTGGGGAAGCTAAGTGGAAGCCTGTCAGAAGAGGATCGGTGGCAGAAGAGGCCATTCAAAGGTAAGTTTTTTTATTTTTCTTTGTGGGCCACATTGGTGTCTGCAATGAAGAAGTAGCTTCCCTGATGTTGCCGCAAATGAGAGCTGTATTGATTGCTGCACATCCTCGGAGACTGACCTTAGGTATGATGTTATTCTAACATCCTTCTTTTCAGGTGAGTACCCATGAGTTCTGAGTCCCATGACTCTAAAATCACGAGCAGTCTTTTCCTCAGCCTCCACTGGGAAGGTGGCACCCCAGATGGGATTCTTCTTCTTCGTTACTGCCTTCACGTCCATTAATAATAAGAATAGAGCTATATATTTCTCAATTGTTAGCATTTTCCATTTCAAGCGGTCATTTTATACTAAATCAAAACAAAATAAAACAAAAATAAGCTAACGCAGGGAGTATTAATAAAATTAATAAAGCTGCAATACATAAGAACTCGTGTTCCATCTGAGGTGGCAATTGTTAGGAATGTGCATTTTGTAATATTATACACAAAGGCTGCAGTTTTGCATCTAAATGCCAAGAATGAGTTCACACACTGAGTCAAACACTTGGAGGCTTATTGAAGGTTTAATGAACAGACATACTCACCACCTACACTGAGATTACATAAAATGCGGCCTCAGAATAACACACGTTTACAACCAATTTTCCAGATCGCTTCCTTCCCTTTCATCTTCACACCTCACATTACAAGTTCACCAATTGCATACCTTTCTAACTGCATTATTTCACACGATCTTGGAAGCACTTTGCACCAATTCTCACTCTTGGCTCTAAACATTTATCTCTATCTGACGTCTGTGGCCCAAAGGCTAACAGATTGGTTTTTATTATTATGCTTAGTTACAGATAACATAAGCTCTAAACGTAAACAAAGTGTAGCCTGGCCCAGAAACAGGCTGTAGCTTACCTCTGTACAGACGTTGTATTGTTAACCATTGTCAACTATATTTGTAGTCTTTCAATAGCCTTTTAACGATAGAGCTTAATATAAAATGGAATTTAGTATAAATAGTTTTCGTACAAGATGGAAAATTTTAATATTTCTCAATCTTAATTTCTAACACAGAGGGGGAGAAATTGGGCTGTGTAGCGCCCATGTTTTAGGCCCTACACGGCCTCCTAACACTCGAAAATGGCGTCGAGATGTGCATGCACACTTCCGACAGGAAGTGCGCCGGACGCCATCTTGGTGAAGGGGTTTGCATGTGCACACCTAACAAACACCGGCAGCTTGCAGAGCAGGCAGATTATGATGTCAATCAGTGTGCAATGCTTATTTGATGCTAGCGCTGCCATTTTCGAACACCACGCTCCAGCCTACACCCTGTAGCTCACACAGCTGAACACAATGTTAAATGGCATGAAGGATTGCCCACCAGCGCTACTTAAAGGGACCATGAGCAACTTATAGGTTAGTTGCTGGGTTATTTCTCCTGGCTGCTGGTGCAATTGCATGTGTTTTTGAGGCTTTCCCATACTTGCTTAAAGCTTCAATAGTCACGATTCCTTAATTCTGCGGCAGTCCTCTGTGGCACCTGTATTTGACCCACCACGGCAAGTCAAAGGCGGCTACAGGGCGACAAGGGTTATCCACTCATGACATGGCTCATGACTCCAGTCTGTAACCCACACACACGTGCACAGCAGGCCTACAATGAGAGCCATGCTGCCACAAGGAACATTATGGAGCACACCATCGGCGTCCTCAAGTAACACTTCCGCTGCCTGGACCACTCTGGAGGAGCCCTGCAGTACTCAGGTGAGCGGGTATCAAGATTTGTGGTAGAATGCTGCACGCTGCCCAACCTCGCCATTATGAGGGCACAGCTCTTGCCACCACCTATCAGGCGAGAAGCAGAGGAAGAGGAGAAGGAGGAAGTGGAGAAAGTGGAACTGGAGGAGGAGGAGGAAGTGCCACAGGAAATGGAGGAACAGGAAGAGGAAGGGAGGCTACAATGTGGACAGCCACTTTCTGCCAGGGCTCTACGTGACGAAATAATTAATGAGCGATGCCAATAACATCAACCACACCTCCCCATTCACCAACAGTCCCACACTCCTTACCTTTCCTCTATCACTGACCATCACATTATCCTCTTTCTGACAACACAAAAATAAAAACCACCAGAAAATGCACATTCTAACCCAATTCCAAATTTATAAATTCAATCATGACATAACCATACAAAAATAAACTAATTGCCCTTAGTGCCTGTCTTCCGTGTGCCTTTGCCTATCCTAGTGCTCCTACGAGGTGCTTCCCTCGGGGTGGGAGCAGGAATGCTATAAACCATTAGAGAGGGCAGCGGGTTCATGCTCCATGGAGCCACTGCTACTCTCCTGGGGTGGCACCTCATAAATCCTACTGATGTGTTGCAGAACAGATTAATGGACTGCTGTGACACTCTTTAAACTCCTTTGAACAATCGTATCCCGAGCCAGGAGGACAGCAATCTGAGCTCCCACTGCAGCACTCAGTCCTTTAATGGAAACTGCTTGTGCTGTAGTGGAAGCTGTGACATCGACCATCAGATGCAGCATCATGGTGTGTCCCACATGTGCATTGATAGAGGTCACCACCCATTCCATGTTGGAAAGAATGGGCTCCAAGCTCTGCATAAAGCCCTGTGCCAAGTTGGTGCTGGGCTCCTCCATGCTCCTTGACATTGAGCACAGGCTTTCTGGCAGGCTTTCCAATGCACAGAGCATTTGGTTGTGTACACCCATCAGCCTTCTTCTGTAGTCTGGCTCATTGAAGTTCTCAGCTGATTCCTCTGCAGCAAAACTAGTGTGCGACCTCGCCCCCCGGCAAGCTAACACCTGCGCGATCCTTTCCTCCCACCATGGCTCCTGTGCACTTGTGCCCAGTGTCTCACCACGTGCAGATCCCTCCTCTATGCTAGCCTCTAAAATACGCGCCGTGTCAGTATCTGAACCAGTGGCAGCGAGTGTAAGATTGAGTAACACTGTTTTCTTTCTCTTGCTCCACTGTTGGACAGGTTCCAGTTCTTGTGTATCTGAAATGAAAAAGCGACAAGGGTTAGGTTGTGGTGAGGGGAGAAGAGAAAGTAAGAACTGAATGCTTATACCCTCTGCAGCTTCTCAGTCAGAAGAGATTGAGGGATGAGTAAGAAGCGGGATAAAAGAAGGAGGATTAGGTATGCAGATACCCTCATCATTGATCACTTCAGCCTTGCCAGTGGCCATGGCCTCAGTGGTGCCCCTTCCTATGATGGCCAGCACTCTCTCCTCCATGGAGGTTAAAACATGCAGGTGCGCTTGCCCTCCTTCTATCCTTTGCTGCTGCCTCCTATAATGCACTACCTTCTCTTGCAAGAAAGAGGGAAGTGTCTCAGTGAGTGTCCTGCAATATCTTTGGGTGATGTGGCTGTCATGGTTGAATAGCTGCCAGTGTGTGTGAGCTGTGAGTTGTGGGTGCGAGGCTTGCAACAGTGCTAAAGTGTGTGAAGGTGAGGTAACGTATATTAATTGTAGGGTTGAGTACGGATTGATAGAGATTGTTGGTAGATGGGTGATGGGGTGTAGTGAATTGAGCAGTGGATGAGGCTAGTGGTGCAGTTAGTAGGATATGCCATTTGAAGGTGCACTCACTCACCTTGACAACTCGTGACAGATCGTTAAACTTCTTTCTGTACTGCATCCATGCTCTTGGACCAATATTCCTGGCATTGATCTCCACCACTACTTCCCACTGCCTCCTGAGCATCTGTCTGGAGGGCCTCCTGTCCCCCTGCGGATACAGGACATCTCTCCTTCTTTCCACCTCTTGCACCAAGACCTCCAGTGAAGTGTCTGAAAACCTTGGTGCATGCCAATGGTCCCCCTAAGGTGCACGGCTGCACACGGATCGTGAGGTCCTGCGCAGGCCGCTCACCAACTGCTGCCGCTGGAAAAGATACCGCACATGGAAAAAATATTAGAGGGAACATTGGTGCATGTTCTCTCGCATATTCATCCATTGCTCAAAGTATCAGAGCACAGATCCAGTTTTCAAAGGACTCCCACCACATCATGCAGCCACAATGTACCACCCCTTTAAGAGGTGCAGGCTGTCTTTAAGTAGCGTGAGCCACTTGCGATATTGGGCCCCCTGCTGATGCGCGCAGCCAATGAACAGCGCAGGTAGCACACAGCAATCATGTAAAGCAACAGGCAGCATGAATTTACCTTGGTACCTGCAAAGCAATGAATGGGCACAGATTAGTCGCGCACCATGAGCCCCACACCCATTTTCGAGTGTTAGCCAATTTCTCCCCTAGATCTTCTTGTAAAACACTGATGAGACATCCAGTCAAAGTAGGTGACAGTCAGCTTACTGAGCCAATCACTGTTCCCTATTTACCTACTGCTTTCTCAGCTTGTTGCTGCAATCGTCAGCCAGAACTTGCTTTTTGCCTCTACTCATCAAGGTTGCACTCTAATTTCCATGCACCCCAGGATATTCCTTCAATTTTCCCCGGTTTTTACACACTACTCCAATGGATATGCAAATGAGCTGAAACACAAAATTCTGGTGTAAATACCTTTCCAGATCATTGGTGGGCAGCTCATTTTTCATTGGTAAGACAGTGGTGCAGCTTACTGTGTGCAATTTCTGGGCCTTGTTGTTTGTTTAGAGACATGTAAAACAGGATTAGAGTAGATAACTCCATTGATAGAGCTCGTACCAGCGATTTGTTTACCGCTGCTGGGAGGGAGGGAGATTGTGTGGTGCTTAAAGTGCTACAGCTGATTAAAGGGACACATGGTTTGACACGGGGCAGTGGAACAGCGAGTGCAGAAGGAGCAGCCTTTCTGAGGGAGGGAGGGAGGGAGGAAGGAAGTCAGCAGCAGGAAAGGCTCCCAGATGTACTGATGCTTCGGTAGTGTTGTGTATGTGCCTTTAAGAGAGAACTGTTTGACAGCTCCTGTATACTGTAGTACCGGCAGTGACCACACCTGTATATAAAGCCAGAGCAGGCTTCTGTACTTCAGTCTTGAGACTACTCTACTTTAGTAAACACCTGTTGATTGTTAAGTTACAGCCTCCGTGTAGTTCTTGGGGAAACATCCTATTTAAAGAATCACGGATCTAACAGTGGCGACGAGGTTGATTCGAATCTGCCTGCAATTCTGCATTTCCTGTCAAGGAGTCGCTCCGGGAGGACGGTGGAAGAAAGTTGAGGCCAGAAGCACGGGCGTCGACCACGAGCAACCATCCAGTCATCCGGCAGCAAGTGAACATCGCAGGAGTGGCTGTTGAGAGCCACGACGACCCAGCAACAGACTGGCAACAGGTGCAGCGCACACCCTTCCCGGACAGCGGCGGCGGGAGCCAGCCGATGGCGTAGAAAAGCCGAGCAGCGTCGACGGGGTAAGAGAGAGGGTGAAGCGCACAGGGTGCGGCCGGGGGTTAACGAACCGAGCGGCATTGAGGAAAAACAAGCAGAGAGAGAGAGAGGGTAAAGCAGCAGTCGGGTTCAGGACCGAGCGACGGCAGCAGGAAAGGCGCACAGGAGAATGCGCAGAGCGCAGCCAGGGCTCAAGGGCTGAACCGCGTCCGCAGGGAGAAGAAGGGAGAGCGCGGGAGACGCCATTGAGCTGCGGAGAAGAAGGGAGAGCGCGGGAGACGCCATTTAGACAGTTAAATTACACCCAGGGATGGCGAAGAATGGCAGTATCACGGCGTTCGACAATGAAGTCGAAGATTGGGCGACATATGTGGAACGCATTGAGGTGTACTGCAGGGCAAATGAAGTGCCAGATGCTAGGAAAGCATTGGTTTTGTCAAATTCCATGGGTGCAAAAACTTATGGCTTACTGCGAAACCTGATAACCCCAGAGAAGCCCGTGGAGAAGAATTTCGAAAGCATAGTAGAAATCCTATAGGACCACTTAAGCCCCACACCGCTGCTGATAGCAGAAAGATTTAAGTTTCACAAAAGGAACCAGCATAAAGATGAAAGTAATGCTGAGTACTTAACGGAACTGCGCAAGTTATCGAAACACTGCCAGTTTGGAGCGGGACTATCAGATACGTTAAGGGACAAGTTTGTGTGTGGGCTTCAAAGTGAAGGAACCCAGAAACGGCTTTTATCAGAAAAGGATCTTACGCTGGACAAGGCTTTCAGCATGGCAGTATCACATGAAGCAGCCGCACGGGGCGCTGCAGAGGTACAACGGAGACCGCAAGAATACGGCACCAATGAAATGTCATATGGAGCAGGGAAGTGTTATCGCTGCGGCAGAACAACACACGATCAGAAGGATTGTTGGTTCAAGGACCAAGTGTGCAGACAGTGTGGAAAAACAAGAGTCTGCAGGTCAGGGAAGAAAACTAACAGCAAGAAATCTCCACAGGAGGAGTACAAAAAGGTACATAAGGTGATGGACAGTAGTTCAGATGAACAGGGAAATGATACAGACTCCGGAAGCAAGGAGCTGGGTTGTCTGAAACTACATAAGGTAACCAAAATGGAGGATCACCAGACTATCTGGGTCACACTCAAGATAGACGGAGTCCAAGTGAAAATGGAATTGGACACTGGATCAGCCCTAACAGTCATAAACCAAAGGGACTACAAGCGGCTATTTCCACATATACCCTTGAAAGCTACAGACATTGTCTTGAAGACGTACACGGGGCAAAAAGTCTACACCAAAGGAAAAATAAGGGTGAAAGTGATATACAAAGGCCAGGAAATACCTAAAGTGGACCTATATGTATTGCCAGATGGAGGACCACCACTACTAGGACGTGAATGGATCTGGAAGATACAATTAGATTGGCATTCCATACAGGCACTGAAGGTTGAGGCCAAAAAGGATGACGATGCCACACCTGGACGACTGTCAAAAATGCTAACTGACGCACAAGAAGTGTTCCAGGAGGGACTCGGAACACTAAAAGGCATAACAGCAACGATTAAAATAGAGGAAAATGCAAGTCCAAAGTTTTTTAAGGCCAGACCGGTGCCTTATGCGATCCGACCAGCCGTTGAAGCAGAGCTGGAAGGGTTGGAACATTCAGGAGTACTGTCCAAAGTAGACTGGAGCGAGTGGGCTACACCCATCGTCCCTGTAATGAAGAGGTCGTTGAGTAATACGCTTGGGGAACCAAAGAAGGTCCGCATCTGTGTGGGTTTTAAGGTGACAGTGAACCCAGTCCTTCACACGGTACAATATCCGCTTCCACGGATTGAGGATATTTTCACCTCACTATCTGGAGGTAAACGCTTCACCAAAATTGATCTGGCCCAGGCGTACTTGCAAATGGAGGTAGAAGAAGCCTCGAAACAATACCTCACGATCAACACTCATAAAGGTCTCTATCAATACAACCGACTGGTTTTCGGGGTAGCATCGGCTCCGGCTATTTGGCAAAGGGCAATGGATCAAGTCCTGCAAGGGATTCCAGGGACCCAGTGTTATTTGGATGACATCCTGGTCACGGGCGAAAATGACAGTGATCACCTCGCCAACCTGGAGAAGGTGCTCACTAGATTAAAAGAATATGGGCTGCAAGCTAATCGCCACAAGTACGAGTTTTTCCAGAAGCAGATCTCGTATTGTGGCCACATTATTGATGAAGAAGGGTTACATAAGTCTCCTGAAAAGGTTGAGGCAGTAGTCAAGGCTCCAGCACCGGAAAATGTGTCACAACTGAGGTCGTTCCTCGGGCTGGTAAACTACTACCATAAGTTCTTACCAAATTTGTCTACAGTAGTACACCCACTGAATACCCTACTGCAAACGGGGGTACCATGGAAGTGGAATGACGAATGTAAATGAGCTTTCCAGAAGTGCAAAGAATTGATCACATCAAAAGAGGTGTTGGCCCATTTCAACCCAGCACTACCAATTCGGTTGGCATGTGATGCATCGCCCTATGGTATTGAAGCAGTGCTGTCGCACAAATTCCCAGACAGGTTGGAGAGGCCAGTAGCCTTTGCGTCTCGGTCACTAACCTCAGCCGAGCGCAACTACGCCCAGATCGACAGGGAGGCCCTCAGCCTAGTATGGGGAGTAAAAAAATTTAACCACTATCTGCATGGGCAGAAGTTCACCTTGCTGACTGACCACCAACCACTTGTCTCCATCTTTAATCCAAAGAAGGGCGTTCCGGTGATGACTGCACAACGGTTACAAAGATGGTCCCTTTTTCTAGGGGCGAACCAATATGAAATAGAATATAAAGGCACGAAACAGCATGGAAACGCTGATGGGCTATCACGCTTGCCACTGCCTACTGTGGAGGAAGCACCAGCAGTGGACCCTATCGAGATATTTTATTCGTCAATAATTGAACGATTGCCAGTAACTAACATGGATATAGAGAAGGAGACCCGCAATGATCCGACACTGTCTCGGGTATATGATTTGACGGTGAGGGGATGGCCAACACATGGCGACTCACTGTTGCCAGCATTCTCATCCAGAAGAGAACAGCTGTCAGTATGCCAGGGGACAGTGATGTGTGGATCCCGAGTGGTAATTCCACCCAAGTTAAGGGAGAGAGTGCTCAATGAGCTTCACGAAGGTCATCTGGGAGGGGTAAAAATGAAAAGCCTTGCTAGGGCTTATGTGTGGTGGCCGGGGATTGATCAACAAATCGAGGACCTAACCAAGAGCTGCTCAGGATGTCAGAAGGTCCAAAATGCACCACCACATGCCCCTCTACACCCATGGGAGTGGCCCTCCTCTCCATGGCAACGGGTGTATATTGATTTTGCTAGTCCATTCATGGACTCAATATTCTTAATAGCAGTGGATGCGCACTCGAAATGGCCTGCGGTGATAAAAATGTCCTCAACCACTACAGAGAAAACAATTGCAGTCCTACGGACCATATTTGCCAGGAACGGCTTGCCAGAGCAGATTTGCTCTGATAATGGACCACAGTTTGTGTCCGAAGAGTTTCGGAAATTTATGAGAAGGAATGGGGTAAGGCATTACACATACGCCCCGTATCATCCAGCCACAAATGGATTGGCTGAGAGGTTCGTACAAACCTTTAAAAAGGTGATAAAGGCCATGTGCGATGATGAAATTCCACTACAGCATAAGGTTGACAATTTCCTGGTAGCCTACAGAAATGCGACACATGCAGTTACCAACCAGACCCCGGCCATGATGTTCTTTAACCGAAGGTTGAGATCTCGTCTGGATTTGCTCAGACCAAATGTGCGAAGAAATGTTGAGGATAAACAATTCCAGCACATCAATGAGAAGCCGACAAGAAGCTTCAATGTAGGACAACCAGTCTTGGCCCGTGACTACCGAACAGAGAAATGGCAACCCGGAACGATATGCACACGGCAGGGGTCATTAATGTACACAGTGGATGTCAGGGAGAACATTGTGAGATGCCACGTCGACCAGATCTTAGCGTCACAGGAACGAGTCAACCCCATGACTCGCGTACCTGGGGATGAACCCGACATACCGGTAGCATCTACCTCAGAAACAGTAGCAGTGGAAACTGATGAACTAACCGACGAAAGGGGGCCAGAATCGCCTCCGCACCAAGAACAAGAACCTCAGGGAAGGCGCTATCCAGAAAGGATCAGGAAGCCGCCCCAAAGACTGAATTTATAAATGGACTATTTTCAGTTAATGTTGCATGTTAAAAATGTTAATTGTTAAATGAATGTTATGGTACTGTTAATCTAAAAGGGGAGGAATTGTTGTGTATGTACCTTTAAGAGAGAACTGTTTTACAGCTCCTGTATACTGGAGTACCGGCAGTGACCACACCTGTATATAAAGTCGGAGCAGGCTTCTGTACTTCAGTCTTGAGACTACTCTACTCTGGTAAACACCTGTTGATTGTTAAGTTACAGCCTCCGTGTAGTTCTTGGGGAAACATCCTATTTAAAGAATCACGGATCTAACAGTGGCGACGAGGTTGATTCGAATCTGCCTGCAATTCTGCATTTCCCGTCAAGGAGTCGCTCCGGGAGGACGGTGGAAGAAAGTTGAGGCCAGAAGCACGGGCGTCGACCACGAGCAACCATCCAGTCATCCGGCAGCAAGTGAACATCGCAGGAGTGGCTGTTGAGAGCCACGACGACCCAGCAACAGACTGGCAACAGGTGCAGCGCACACCCTTCCCGGACAGCGGCGGCGGGAGCCAGCCGATGGCGTAGAAAAGCCGAGCAGCGTCGACGGGGTAAGAGAGAGGGTGAAGCGCACAGGGTGCGGCCGGGGGTTAACGAACCGAGCGGCATTGAGGAAAAACAAGCAGAGAGAGAGAGAGGGTAAAGCAGCAGTCGGGTTCAGGACCGAGCGACGGCAGCAGGAAAGGCGCACAGGAGAATGCGCAGAGCGCAGCCAGGGCTCAAGGGCTGAACCGCGTCCGCAGGGAGAAGAAGGGAGAGCGCGGGAGACGCCATTGAGCTGCGGAGAAGAAGGGAGAGCGCGGGAGACGCCATTTAGACAGTTCTTGGGGAAACATCCTATTTAAAGAATCATGGATCTAACAGGTAGTACAAATTCTGCCACATCACATCTACTCCTGTTTCACCCCCTGACCTCCTGCTTCTTCTTGAAAGGTTCCACTCTTGCTGCATTGACTCATCAAGGTAAAATGATATCCTTCAGTGTATCTCTCACAGGGAATTAATAGCCTGTCTTCTGATATTCAGAACCTGATTAGCATTTATTTTGGCTGTGGTTTTCCATGAGCCGAAATCAAGCGAAAAACACTCCCACCAAATAAAATAAAACTCAGACTAACCTTAACCCCCTGAACCACCAGATTATAAGGCGATAAGGATGGCTGGGACGGAAAGTACAAAAATTCACATGGTGCAACTGTGGTTGTCTCCTGGTTTTGAGGATTATGCACATAGTTGGGGCAAGTTAGAAGAAGCTTTACTTTGCACCTGCCCTTGCTATAGCTGTCCTCAAGAGTATTTGATGGTGGCAACCTATGGAACTATCTACCACATGGAGCGGTTGAGGCAAACAGCATAGATGCATTTAAGGAGAAGCTCGATAAGTACATGAGGGAGAAAGGAATAGAAGGATATACTGAAGGGTGAGATGAAGTAAGGTGGGAGGAAGCTGTTGGCCGAATGGCTTGTTTCTGTGCTGTAAAATTCTATGTGATATCAAACATAGCCGCACCTTCATGGCACAAAAGTTCACCAATAGAATACAAATAACAAAGAAACAATTTCATTTGCTCCGGCAATTGAAGATCAATGTCGTCACTAGGAATCAGTTTGTAGGAAACATTAAACAGAAAATAAGGAAAATGATTGCTTTTGACCTTCAAGTTCATTTCCTTGCATAAGATGCTCAATTATTTATAGCTCAGTGTATAAGTTCTAAATCTCACTTTATGTGTATAGTCATTTCCAATATTTCTTAGACTGTTAATAAACAAAGTGCAAGGTCACCTCAGCAGCAGCAGGGAAGCTAGTTGTGCAGGAACATTTTATGGATGGCCTGGAGGTGTAGTAATGAGTTGCATTTGCCTCGAAACCAGTTGGCTATGGATTTGAGTCTCAGGGCTGCTTGCACTGTAAACTGTTCTGCACTTTTTTGGGGGGAAAATGTAATCAACTATTGGGTGCGAGATGGAACTTGACCATGATGTTGGGCCCATAATTCCACAATTTTTGGGGTGCAAAAGTGGTGCATTTCTGACTGTAGGGGGCTGGAAATTGGGGTATAAGGCAGGTATGCCAAAGTTATACCCATTCTGAAATACACACTAAATTCCAAAGGAACCGGATGCTGGCAGAGTTCCACTTTCCTCCTACAGTGGTGCAAATAATATATGCGGGCAAGTACACTTATCCCAGAAATTCTGGCATTTATGCCACAATTGCACCTGACTTGACTTACTCCTGTAGAAATAGGGGTGTTACCCGCATGACTTGCCAAACCAGGAACTTTTTTTTTGCGGGGGGGGTAATTTTCACTCTGGGCCCGGGCGGAAAAATGGTGGTTGCGGATTGGCCAGCCATTCTACACCCCGCTTAATTTCTCTTTTCATTGAAGTCACCACCAGTTTTCCGCTTGTGCCCAAAGTGAAAATTACCCTCATTGAGTTCATAGGATTTAACTGGTTTAATTGTTGAGGCTACATGTTGAGCACAAAATGGCGTCAGAGACTACACCAAGTCTGACTGCTTTTCATCAGTCCACAGCTTCAACTGCTCCTCCCCAGCTCTGGGCTTAACTATGTTGCAGATCGAGTTTCTTAAAGGTGTGATCCTTCTTAAAGGCATGACGCCTGATTTATAGTCTACGGACCGAAAAGCGGATTGTGTCCTTTCTGTGATCGGTACGCCAGACAGCTCCCCCCAGAATCCGCTAGTAGGGAGTGTACGAACCGGCGTGGCGGCTTGATGGCACGGCCGGAACGGCTCTTGGCGGTTGGTGTCGGGAGCAGGGCGGTCGGACGCGTCAGGCTCTTAGGCGGTCTGCCCCGCGGTGGGGGTTGGCCCACTTGAACGGGTTCGTCGGGCTCTAGGTGCGCCAGCTTGAGCCGGTCGACCGACACCTTGTCAGTTCTGCCGCCCACTTCGAGGAGGAAGAACTTGTTCCCCGTCTGGAGTACCTTGTAGGGTCCGTCGTATGGGGGCCGTAGAGGTCCTCGGTGGGCGCCATGGCGCACGAAAACAAATTTGGCCATGTGCAGGATGGTGGTACGCGGGTTGCTGGTTTGCCGTGCCGGCCGGTGGGTACCGGAGCGAACTGTTGTGCTCGGTTGGCGAAAGTGCGGCGTTGCTGGTCAGCCGACCAGGGGGTCGTGGCGGTGGGCAGGAACTCTCCGGGTACGCGCAGCGGCTGGCCGTACACGAGTTCCGCTGCCGAGGCTTGCAGGTCTTCCTTGACCGCGGAGCATAGGCTAAGTAGCACCCACGGGAGGCGGTCGATCCAAGCCTCGTCCTCGAGGCTGGCGCGGAGGGACGCCTTCATGGACCTGTGGAATCACTCGCACAGTCCGTTGGCTTGGGGGTGGTAAGCTGTGGTGCGGTGAACGGCCACCCCGAGGTTTCGGGTGATGGCGGCCCACAGATCAGAGGTGAACTGCGGGCCTCTATCCGACGTCATGTCAGAGGGGACGCCGAACCGAGCGACCCAGGTACCGATGAATGCCCTCGCGATGTCGGCGGTGGTGGTGGACATCAGTGGAATGGCCTCGGGCCAGCGGGTGGTACGGTCCACGATTGTCAGCAGGTGCGTGTGACCTTGTGATGGTGGCAGGGGGCCGACGAGGTCAATGTGGACCTGGTCAAACCTTCTTTCTGGCACGGTGAACTCCTCGAGTGGGGCTTTGACGTGCTGGTGGATTTTGGCCCGCTGGCAAGCTATGCAGGATCTGGACCAGACGCGCACATCTTTGCGCAGGCCGCGCCAGACAAATCGGTTGGCCACCAGTCTAATGGACGCGCGGGTGCCGGGGTGTGAGAGGCCGTGGACGATGTCGAACACCCGTTTTCGCCAGGACGCCGGGACTACGGGGCGGGGTTGCGCCAAGGAGGTGTCGCATTTGACTGTGACGGCGGACGGGCCGCAGGCGACGTCGGTCAGTCGCAGCCCTGGGAGGGTTGTGGGCGCGGAGAGCAGATCGGGGTCGGTGCGTTGCTGCGCTGCCAGTTGAGCATAGTCCACTGCCAGGTGGGCGCCGTGGACGGCGGGGCGGGATAGGCAGTCGGCCACCACGTTGTCTCGACCGGAGACGTGCCAGATGTCCGTGGTGAATTCGGACACCGCGGCGAGCTGGCGTTGTTGCCTGGCTGACCACGGGTCCGCAGATTTCGCCATCGCGAATGTCAGGGGTTTGTGGTCGACAAACGTGGTGAAGGGGCGGCCCTCCAGAAGAAATCTAAAATGGCGGACTGCCAGGTACAGTGCGAGGAGCTCGCGGTCAAAGGCGCTGTATTTGGCCTCCGGGGGGCGCAGTTGGCAGCTGAAAAAGGCCAGCGGTTGCCAGGCCCCGTCGACCCACTGTTCGTACATGGCGCCGACCGTGTGGTCGGAGGCGTCTGTGGTGGGGGCCACCCTGGCGTTGGGCTGTGGGTGAGCGAGCATGGTGGCATCGGCAAGCGCCTTTTTGGTCGAGTCGAAAGCAGTCAACATGTCCGCCGACCACTCGATCGCCATTCTGTCTTTCTTACCCCGGAGGGCTTCGTATAGGGGCCGCATGAGGGAGGCCGCTCCGGGAATGAAGCGGTTGTAAAAGTTGATCATCCCCAAGAACTCCTGGAGGCCTTTGATGGTGGTAGGCCGGGGGAACTGCTGGACGGCTTGCACCTTGGCGGGCAGGGGAATGGCTCCGTCCTGCGTGATGTGGTGGCCGAGGAATTCGATCCTGCTGAGGCCGAATTGGCACTTGGCTGGGCTGATGATGAGCCCGTGCTCACTGAGCCGCTGGAACAGGGTGCGGAGGTGCTCGATGTGTTCCTGCTTGGAGGAACTAGCTACCAGGATGTCATCCAGGTAGACAAAGAGGAACTTCAGGTCCCGGAAGACCGAGTCCATGAGCCGCTGGAAGGCCTGGGCCGCGTTTATGAGGCCGAAGGGCATTCGGAGGAACTCGAATAGCCCAAAAGGGGTGATTATGGCCGTCTTGGGAACGTCCGTGGGGTGGACTGGCACCTGATGGTAACCGCGCACCAGGTCGACTTTGGAGAAGACTGAGCGGCCGGCCAGTCTAGCCGAGAAGTCTTGAATGTGCGGTATGGGGTACCGATCCGGCGTGGTGGCGTCGCTTAGGCGCCGGTAGTCCCCGCAGGGGCGCCATCCCCCGTCGGGTTTGGTGACGATGTGGAGTGGGGAGGCCCAGGGGCTGTTGGAGCGGCGGATGATGCCGAGCTGTTCCATTGTGGCGAACTCGGCCCGCGCGATCTCCAGCTTGGCCGGGTCCAGCCTGCGGGCGTGGGCATACACCGGTGGGCCTGTGGTGGGGATGAAATGTTCTACCCCGTGCTTAGCAACTTTCGCGGAGAAGGTCGGGTTGGTGCGGGCTGGGAACTCAGCCAGGAGTGCTGAGTAGTCGTCTGTTGAGCGGGCGCGGCACTGCCACGCCATTTCAGCGGGTTTGAGGGGGGGCCATGGCGCCCGGGATAGGTGACATGGTGTTCATGTCCACGAGGCGGCGCCGAGGCATGTCGACCAACAGGCCGTGGGTGCACAGGAAATCCGCACCGAGGAGCGGGGAGAGCACCTTGGCGGTGATAAACTCCCAGTGGTAGCTGCGGCCTGCAAGGTCGATGATGACGGTGCGGGTGCCATACGTCCGGATGTCAGTGCCGTTGGCGGCAGCCAGCGCAGGGCCGCGGCCACCTCGTTGGATCTCGAGGGCGGACGCGGGGATGATGCTGCACTGCGCGCCTGTGTCGCATAGGAAATGGCGTCTGGAGGCGCTGTCCGTAACGTACAGCAACGCGCCTGCTTGCCCCACGGCCATCGTGTAGGTCGGTGTGGGGGCGGTTGGAAACCTGCAGGGATGGCTGCAGCAGCGTGCCCGTGTGCCGAACCGGGTATGGAAGTAGCAGTAGCCCTGGGTCGGAGGGCTTGGGGGACGTGGGGGCCTGGGGGGCCTCGTGGCCGAGCTGTGTGGCTGCGCGATAGAGGGTGGAGCACGCGCCGACGCTGCGGAGGCCAGATCGGGGGTGACGACGTGGTTGGAGCCGGCGGACAGGAGCTTATCGGCTTCGTCAGCCAGGACCTCGAGGTCCGTGAGGCTGGACGTCACGATCGCCGGGCGGATGCTGGGAGGTAGTTGGCGGATAAAGAGCGTGCGGAAGAGGGAGCCGGGCAGTTTCTCGTCAGTCAGAGCAAGCATGTGTGAGAGCAAGTCTGACGGCGTGGAGTCACCGAGGCCCGGGAGGTCGAGGAGGTGGCAGTTGCGCAAAAATTGGGAGGCTGTGGATTTTTTAAGGAGCGCAGCCTTGAGATGTGCGTACTTGCCTTCCTCCGGAGGGTCTTGTAGTGTTGTCCAGACTTTCGTGATTGTGGAGCTGCCCAGGGAGGCGAGGAGGTAGTCGTACATCGTTGCGTCGGCGGTGATGCCGCGGAGTCGGAATTGCGATTCGGCTTGAAGGAACCAGGCGGTGGCTAGGTTCTCCCAGAACTCCGGCAGCTTCACAGAAACTGCGTTTGTGTCAGCCATGGTTACGCTTAGGAGTCGTCCTGAGCGTCGGGTTCACCAATGTAGGAGTCTACGTACTCCTAGCAAAAAATACTGAACTCGGAGAGGTTCAACAGAAAAGGTTTAATTGTTGAGGCTACATGTTGAGCACAAAATGGCGTCGGAGACTACACCAAGTCTGACTGCTTTTCATCAGTCCACATCTTCGACTGCTCCTCCCCCGCTCTGGGCTTAACTATGTTGCAGATCGAGTTTCTTAAAGGTGTGATCCTTCTTAAAGGCATGACGCCTGATTTATAGTCTACGGACCGAAAAGCGGATTGTGTCCTTTCTGTGATCGGTACGCCACACCATAGTCATTGTCTGAAGCCTTGGCTTTGACTAAAGTGGTTAGAAAAACCTTTTCACAGCTGTGAAAGGATTCTGTAAATTGTCTTTCAGCAGTTTTAATCTGGGGAAATCTGTTTCTTTCCACCTTTCTGTCATGGAGACCTTGTCATGGGCTTCACTATAACCATTCCCATATATTGCTTTATAACAGAGGCAGAACAGGAACAGGAGGAAGAGGAAATGATAGAGGCACACATGATAAAGGCAAATAAAACCAATTAGGAGAAATCCTTCTACCAGACGCTACAGATTCTACAGCGTCATAATTATTGGGAGAGGGAAGGAATGGAAAGCAGATCCAACTGTCAATTGCCTCACTCTACTGCAAGAGCTGATCACCTTTAAGTAACTTTAGGAATTATTATATTGGATTAGTGTTATTGATATTGTTTAGTCAAGAGCAAATAGTAACACTGTGATTTCCTTCACTTCTGGAATGTGTTGGATGCAGAAGATACTTAAGATAAGTGCCACAGATGTTAGGCAGCAGTGACAAGTTCTGGGTTATTTTCTGCTTTTTTTTCCACATAGGCATGGTGAAGGATACCTCTTATAATATAGGGGCCGATTTTTGTATGCCTACCACCCTATTTATGCTGGAAAATGGGGCAGTAGGCAAACTAATATTCTTATAAAGTCTTGCTCAACTGGCTGCTCGACTTGATTTTCAAGTGAGCCTCAAAATGGTTGGCCAGCGCTCACTGCCCAAACAAGCAGGAGCCTTATTTAAATATTTAAATTGGGGTCCCATGCTCTTTGTAGGACCCTGATGGGGTTTTCGTAGACCAATGGGCAGGGCTTGCAGCATGACATAGAGTGGCCTAACCAGCGATCCTTAAAGGGACCACTGCAGGCATCTCCAAAAACAGACCAAATTATTTTTTCTTTCATTTTTTGGAGTGCTCTTCCAGTCACCACAGAAATACTCCAGCCCACTGCTGGTCCCTGCACAGCTCCCCTTGCAAACACTCCCTCCCACCCCCACCCCCCTGGATTGCCTCCTTCCCCAAAATCTGTACTGTCAACCGGTTCAATGTCGGAGCAGGCTGATTTCCTGCCCTCCCTGACTGGCAAGCTGCCTTGGAGAGCCCGTTTGGCGCTCATTGCTTGCTGGCCACAGGCTAATGAGGCTTGACCACTTGCTGCTGTGAACGGGCAGGCAGCTCCATTGCAACCCTGGCCGCCCGTTCAGTTAGCACCGCAAAGAAAAGTCAGCCTCAGTATTACTGATCTCAATGGATCACAGAGGTCGTTTATGTCATAAATAATGGTAAGAAAGCAAAGGGATTTCAAAATAATCCTGAAATCTAACAGCCCCCCTGCACTGCTGATTATGGTTTTAACATAAGAACATAAGAAATAGGAGCAGGAGTAGGCCAATCGGCCCCTCGAGCCTGCTCCACCATTCAATAAGATCATGGCTGATCTGATCCTAACCTCAAATCTTCTATCACTCTGCATCCACCCTGTAGTGTATGTATCCGTCTACCTTTAAGAAAACCATTGTATGTAACCGTTCACCTTTAAGAGAACTATTTTAGGTGTGGCACTACTTTGTTGGCTTCTGTATACTGTAATACCGACGGTGACCACACCGGTATATAAGTGCTGTGTCAGGATTTATTTGGCAGATTCGCCCTGACCTTCGAATAGTAAAGTCCTGTTTTAAGTTACTCTGGTAGTCTGTGTATTAATTAACTAAACAACTCACAGGCTTTACACACCCGAACCCATGTGATCTCCCGCGATAGGCGATAAACCAGATAAAGACCCAATGGCCAATTTGGGAGAAAAAAATCTGGGAAATTCCTCTCCAACCCATCTAGGCGATCGAAATTCTTCCAGGAGATCACTCTGTCCCTATATTTTCTACAGTACTTACCTCCTGTAAAGGTGATCTCCACCCCAGCCAGGAACAGGAATAAAACCATCTCCTGAAATCTAACACAGAATTAGAACACAGTAGGAGCAGAACAAGGCTACACGGCCCCTGGGCCCACTCCACTACCCACAGGGCCATGACCATTCCGAACCTAGACTCATGTCCAATTTCCTGCCCGCTCCCCGTAACCCTTAATTCCCTTTACTTCTAGGAAACTATCTATTTCTGTTTTAAATTTATTTAATGATGTAGCTTCCACAGCTTTCTGGGGCAGCAAATTCCACAAACCTACCACCCTCTGAGTGAAGAAGTTTCTCCTCATCTCAGTTTTGAATGAGCAGCCCCTTATTTTAAGATTATGCCCCCTAGTTCTAGTTTCACCCATCATTGGGAACATCCTCACCGCATCCACCCGATCAAGCCCCTTCACAATCTTATATGTTTCAATAAGATCGCCTCTCATTCTTCTGAACTCCTCCCCACAGAGCAAGTGTTTCAGTTCAATTGCAGATTGAGATACAAGGCAACCAAGTCCATTTCTTTCCACTGCAACATGCCTCAGATAGCTCAAAAAATATACACATTATTTGCTAAATTCATTGGCTAATTCTCCTGGTGGTACATCTGCTCACTAATTATTATGCACACCAGGATAAATCTCGAAACATGATGTCAGCGTAGCTGCAGTAGGCAGTAGCTCATAAAACATTTAATAGTAGCAACAGAAGCAATTTAAAAGTGATAACTTTGTTTTCTGCCTATGTTTCCTGAGATTGGGTATGCTTCTTCATAATAAAACGTTGCAAAGATTCTTTTCTTCCTTTAAACATTGTCTTTATATTTATCTATGACCTATATATCACCTTTTTTTTCTAAATGAAAAACTGGTATTCTTCCTCAGAGAATGCAGCTATTAGAATAGGACAGGATAAAGTCTAATTCATGATATATTATCCTCCAGTGTAGAATAGGTATTCCATCTTATAAGTCTATATATTAAAAGAAACCTTCTGAGCAATTAAATAACATTTTTACACCCAAATCAAAAATATAATAAAATTATCCACTATAACACTGCAGTTCAATTCATAAATATTATAAATTCTGAAAGTATCTACAGTTTTGTACTTGCCTCCACTGATGCTTTATAACACTGATTTTAAATTTACAGCACCCAAAAAAGGAACACTTTTGCAGTGTTGAAAGGAATGAAAATAGATAAACTTTGAAAGCGAAAGTATGTTCATTTTAATATGGTGGAAGCAAAACTAATTCATTCTGTGAAATGCTTTCAGGCATTTTGACAATTTGCTAGGGCGTTCTGTATCGGCAAATATTTCTCTTCTCCCAAGGCTCAGTGCAGAGAGGTATCCTCCATTCACTATTTAGAACAAATTGTAAACTTGTCAGCCTGGGAGCAATAGCAGGACAGCTGGTCCAGTGCTCAACACTTGCGTGCAACTGATACTATACCTTGCTTCTAATTAAATGTATATAGAACACTTCTCAATGATGTTCTTCACAGTGATGTATTTCACAGGGTACTAATCTGCACTGTGCATGCACTCACTTATGTTCAAGAAATTCATGCATTCCTATTGGCTGTTTTGCTAGTATCTGTATGGTTATAGCCAATCCAAATTAAAATAGCTGAACAGCTTCTCTAAACTAAGGCTAGTATACCAACGCATATTTGTCGTATTGTTAATACTGGGAACACAACTTGGCCCAGAAATTGGGCTACTTACCGCCACCCGTTTGCATCGCTATCCTGGCGAAAAATGGTGGCCGCCACTCTAGCGCCCTTCTCTGGCATGGGACTTGGTGGCCGCCATTTTGGTGAGGGCCTTAGTGCTGCAGATAGCAGCGCTGGCCCTGGAGATGTAAATGAAGAGAGCGTGACATCGGTTGGTGTGCAATGCCGACTTGACGCCACGTCTGTGAATTTTGACCTTAACGCTGAGTTCAGCGCTGGGTCCTAAGCTCGCTCTGAAAGGAGAGCGCTCAGTGGACTGACAGAGACGCTGTCAGCACTTCTTAAAGGGACATACACATCTTTCAGGTAAGTTTGCATTTAAGCTTTTGGATTGGATATTTTAATTTTATTGAAGTAGTGACTGGGTGCAATACATGTTAAAAGTTTTTTTTAATTCTGCAGGGAGTACAGAGAGCGCTGCTGGTCACTTGCAAGGCATCAGTGGTAAAGGAAGGCCTATGAGAAGATAGAAAATGCTGGAAATACTCAGCAGGTCAGGCAGCATCTGTGGAGAAACAGAATTAATGTTTCAGGTCGAGATACTGCCTGACCTGCTGAGTATTTCTAGCATTTTATGCTTTTATTTCAGATTTCAGGCATTCGCACGCAGGGGGGAGAGGAAGACGCAGAAGAGGAGGAAGCAGGAGAGGAGGAAGCAGGAGAGGAGGAAGCAGGAGAGGAGGAAGCAGGAGAGGAGGATGCAACCCAGACAGCCCCTTTCTGGCTGGGATATCCGGGATTGAATCATCCACCTGTGGTACCAGTGACCACAACCCCAATCCCCCTTTCAACATTTATCCCACGCCTTACCTTCCCTCTCTTACTGACCATCACAGCGTCCTCTTGGCCACAATGCTGAAATAAAAGCCACCACAAAGCAAACTTTACAATCCAACTTTATACAGCTATCCATCCAATATGACAGCAAGAAGCCAACTCATCGCCCTTATGCATTCCCTTAGTGACTGTCTTGTGTGTGCCTTTGCCTATCCTACTGATGTAACGCAGTGCTACCCAAGTGGCTACAGAATGGCTGGTGGAAGGCTGCTGACTTTCAGTGGGGGAGACTGCAAATGGCCTTGCTGGTCAACCTTGAGGAGCTGGTGGCTGGGAATGTCAAATCAAGTGATGGTGTTTCTTCTTCTTCTTCTGCTTTCTCTTCTTCCTCTTCTTCCTCTTCTTCCTCTCCCTCTTCTTGGTCAACCACTGGCTGGGCAAGCTGCATTTCTAGGGTGTGTTAAATGAGGAAGGCATAAGGGTGGAGTTGTGGTGAGAGGTGGGAGGGAAAGCAAGAGGTACATGCAAGAAGGGGGATAACGTATGAGGATACCAGCATCTTGTATCCTTTCAGCCCTGCCACAGGCCAAGGGCTCAGCCATGCCCCTGCCAAGATTGGCCAGCACCGTCTCCTCCAAGGGGCTGAGCGAAGCTAAGACTGGGAGGTGTGCCTTGTGATTGGGGGGGAGCGGGAGTCATGCATTGAGAAGTGTGTGAGACTAGTGGTGCAGTTGGTAGGAGATGGCTTTTGAAGATGCATTCATTGATCTTGACTACTGGTGTGAGGTCATGAAGCTTCTTTGGGCACTGGAGCCAGGTCGTGGGGGTGACACTGCTGGCAGTGATGGTCTCAGTGATCTGGTCCCACATCATTCTTTCTGGAGGGTCTCCTGGCTCCTCTGGGTAGAGGACCTCTCTTGCAGCGTCGACCCCCTGCACAAAGCTGGAGTGCTGCGACTGAGATCCTGGGTGCCCTTCCCTGGCTTGGTGAGCCATTTGTATTAGTGTTCAAGCACTTTTCCCATTTTTTAGGTGTGGAAGCAAATTCAGCTTTAAGAGTTGAAGACTCCAATATGGAAAATCGTTTTAATGTTAATTTGTTTCAGTAGACAGTTGAGCTGTAAGAGCTAAAAACTGCCTACTTTTACATGATTTTTATTTTTTCCATTTCAGGAGGCAGTTCCCCTTTAAGGGACGGAACTGCTTTCTGAAGTGACAGCTTTGCTTTAAGAGCAGGCTGTTCTTGCTGCAATGACGCTACGGCCAGGCTACATTGGGGCCTCCTGCCGGGACGACTGTCACCAGGACGGTGTTGCACAACGAGTTTAGCGCTGGGCTAATGTTAATTAGCCCCAGCTCCAATATTTCAGTCCTGCCAGTGCCATATCTTCGGTGGTCATTAACACCGGCCCGCAGTGGCAGCGGCAGATTTTTACTGCTATTGAATTTTTAGCCCATTGATTTTAGACTCCATCCCCAAAGTCCATAGGTGAAAAATTCGGTTGCTTTGCGCCTCCCGTTAGCACCCTAAGAGGGCGCTAATGGGCCGCAAAGCAACTAGCGCCTGGACGCGGCGATGTTTGCGCCGCTTGCGAAATTGACCAGAGATTTTGCAGCAGCGCTAAACACTACCGCCATGATCTCCTGTGCCCACAGATCATGATGTCAGTTGAGCTTGCAACGCCCCGGTTGCGCCCCGGACCGGACATTGAGTGGCGCCCCTTGCCTTACCGCCTGCCACTAGCAACGACAGGTTGAGTGGAGCATTTTGCAGTCGGGAAGGGACTGGGGGAGAACTATTTAAAGGCGACTGCTTCCTGCCTTTTTTTGTCAGCGACATTTTTGCACCGCACATTCTGAGAGAGAGAGAGAGACTTCTGGAGAGATTCAATGCTGTGTGAAGGAGTTTTGGGTACTGAGCAGCACTTTGCAGGTTCATTTTGATTTGACCTTCCTTGAATCGATTTAGAAGAGATTATGGTGGCTGCACTCTGAACTTTCCCTGGGTCTCTCCATTGTTCTTTTCAACAGATTTGATGTAAAGGTCTCTCCAGGCCGAGATTCAAGGCTGCAATGAGCAGGTTGTGGATGGAGAGCAAGATCAACCCTCCCCTTTAAGGGCAGCACGGTGGCATAGTGGTTAGCACTGTTGCCTCACAGCGCCAGGGACCCGGGTTCGAATCCGGCCTCGGGTGACTGTCTGTGTGGAGTTTGCACATTCTCCCCGTGTTTGCGTGGGTTTCCTCTGGGTGCTCCGGTTTCCTCCCACAGTCCAAAGATGTGCGGGTTAAGTTGATTGGCTATGATAAAAAATTGACCCTTAGTGTTAGGGGGATTAAATACGTGGGGTTACGGGGATAGGGTGGGATATGTGTTGGTGTAGGGGTTACGGGGATCGGGTGGGATAAGTGTCGGTGCAGGCTCGATGGGCTGAAATGGCCTCTATCTGCACTGTGGGGTTTCTGTGATTTCTGTGAACTGGCCGGTGCCAGTGTGTCTGTGTTCCATTGCTGACTGACATCACATGAGCTTCGCCAGCGCTCTGAGGTAGTGCCTCGCTCCTCGGCGTTAGCGCCTTAAGGGAGGTGTGTAGCGCCTGATTTAGCGCTCCAATCACCTCCAGGGGCGATAGAAGCTAAGTTTGCAGTCGGAGGCGATAATTAGCGCCAGGCGCTAAACTTTGTGCTCAGCCAATAATTGCGTCCCAAACGGGGCGATACCGAATTTCTTCCCCCATAGCTCTGGCAACTAGCAATTTAAAGTACATTCATGAGCCAACCCATTTTCCACCAGTGCTGCCCTGTGATTATACATTCAATGTACCCACATTATATTATTTATATATTTCTTTATTCAGTCACGGGATGTTGCTGGCAAGCCCAGCATTTATTGCCCATCCCTATACAACTGAATGGCTTGCTAGGACCATTTCAGAGGGCAGATTTCCTTCTCTAAAGGACATTAGTGAACCAGACAATCTAATAGTTACATAGTCACCATTACTGATACTAGCTTTTTTTATTCCAGATTTATTTTGTTTAATTAACTGTATTTAAATTCCCCAGCTGCCGTGGTGGGATTTGAACTCATGTCTACCAGATCATTGGTCCAGGCCTCTGGATTACTTGTTCAGTAACATAACCACTATGCTACCATTCCCAATATTATTTATATCCAATTTACTCATGATTATTTGTAGCCTTTATATGCAAATTACTAATAAAATTACCCTTTTTGCTATTTTGAAATATTCATTAGTTCCTGAAAGTTTGTTTCTATAGCATTCTGCAGTATTGCATGCCTTAAGCTCTGTCACATTTCCAAACTGTTTGGGCCATTTCAAATATACAGCAACAACAACTTGCATTTATATAGCGCCTTTAACATGGTAAAACAGCCCAAGGTGCTTCACAGGAGCGTTATCAAACAAAATTTGACACCGAGCCACATAAGGAGATATTAGGACAGGTGGGTCACAGGTAGGTTTTAAGGAGTGTCTTAAAGGAGGAAAGAGAGGTAGAGAGGCGAAGAGGTTTAAGGAGGGAATTCCAGAGCTTAGGGCCCAAGCAGTTGAAGACACGGCCACCAATGGTTGAGCGATTAAAATCAGGGATGCTCAAGAGGGCAAAAGATATTACACATTCAGAATATAAACAGGGTTGACACCTGCCTCACTTTGGACTGGACAATCCAGTTTCTGAGTGAGCTGTCCAGAAACTTCAGAGATAAACCAAACCACAAAATCTGCTTTTTAAATCAATGTCAATTTTCCCCTCTGATATTCGTGTCTTGTGAGACATTAATTATTGTGGTAATTAAGGTCTTTGATTTTTTTCATCATAGGCGAAACAAATCTCAGAATTCAATCTACCCGATTTTATTACAATTCACGAAACACTAACTCCAGAAAACAATTACAGACTTACTGACCTAAGAGCAGACCCCCCTGTGTCCTAATGGCACAAGAAAAGTCTCCTGATAAGATGGTAGCACCAGCTGAGCGACAAGACGTGCCAGCGAGAGTTAATGACTATAAGCAGAAATGACCTAGTCAGCCATAAACAGCATCCTTACTCCATGCCGGGAGTATTGCTTTGCATGTGAAAATTATATCCATGAATGAGTAAGATAATTGGCAAATTATCCTTGCAAGTAGATTTGAGAAACAATAACAGAAAACTGATCTAAACAGTAGCTTGACTTGAAAAAATTAAAAAGCAAAATAATTGAAACCAGCAGCTTGTTTTAAAATAACAATTTGAAACAGTTTAAGTCAGTTCAAAATAATTAATAAAACAAACACAAAGTAGCTCCAATTCTAACCTAACTTACCCGGCAAGAACAGAACGGATTCGGGCCTGACGCCCGATTTACACGCCGCCCGATTTATACTCAGCCCGATTTACACTCCGCCTGATTACACGCATGTAGTAACTTCCTACAGCCAGACAATGACAGTATCAGTAAATATCAGAAAATAAACTTCACAAAAATAACTGTTATCAATTACTGTTGAACTACTTTAAAACAAAAGCTGGCAAGCTCATGGTTACAGGTTATTCTGGAATGGTTTACTCTGCCTCTGTGGCATAGCTGACACTGGATGCATTGTACAGGGTCAAATGAGTTGCTAAATCACAAGGAACTCTGACTATATGGACTGTCTAATCTTTTGGTTAGACTAACCTCTGGTGCTCCTAATCTGGGAAGACTTCCAGTTCTGTCTCTGTAACATCACAATTTTAGGCGTATACATGGATCCCATCATGTAAAACATTATGCATGGGGGAGAAATTTGGTTGGTTAGCGCCTCCCGTTAGTGCCTCCGGGGGGCGATAACGGGGCGCTAACGACTTACTGCCCAGGCGCGGCGATGTTACCACCACACGCAAAATTTACCTGATGGTTTGCGGCGGCAGTAACCACTAGCGCCACGATCTCCTGCGCCCGGAGATCGTGATGTCATCCGGCTGCGCAGCACCCCGTTAGCGCCCCAGACCTGAAATTCAGTTCCGCCCCCTGCAGCATCGCCGGGTAATGACACCGACAGCTGCAGGAGGTGTTGTTCGGGAGGCCAGGCGCTTTGGGAGCATTAATTAAAGGTAGGGCCACTGGTCTTCAGGAGAAATGTGTTTCCTTCCTTTAGGGTGCATTTTGAAAATTTTTAAATGGCGCGATTGATCAGCCCTGCACTCTGTTAGAGTGCTTGGGGCTGACCGCCGAGGATCCCGGCTGCCCTCGGCGACGAGGGAGATCATTCAAATGCAGAGCCTGCAGCAATGGACCTTCCCTTTAAGGGAGGGAAGGAGCCCTTGGATCCCAGCAGCGCTGCAGTGGTCATTGTGCAGCGCTGCACCTCCACCGCCCCTCCTGCTTGGTTTAGCGCTCCAGAAGGGAAGTGTTAGCGCTTGATATAGTGTTCCATTTCCTGGAGCGCTGACACTGAATTTACCAAAAGCTGGAAAAATTTGCGCCAGGCGCTAATTTTTCCAGCTTTCAAAATTTAGCACCCCAAATGGGGCGATACTGAATTTCTCCCCCAATGGGCCAAATCTTGCTGGAAAAATACCAACGTGTTAATGATGCACATCATTATTACACAAATCGGCCAGCAAGTTCAGGGGATTAAGAGACATGCCATGAGCTGTGAATCTGCAGAACTTGGTGGTCGATTTACGGCACCTCACCCTTAGCCACCCCATTATTTTTAAGAACTTGCTAGATTGCCACATTAATTGCCCATTGAACTCGCCACAGAAAGTTAGGACTTGTAATTAAGAGTGTAAGTACCATTGTAACCAAGTGATCATTGTTAATGCAATGCCAAGCAATCTCTCTGGCTCAGAAAGGGAACAATTTAAAGTGTTCAGTCTCATTTTAAATTTAGTTTTTTTCTTACTTTTCCTTTCTCTTTTTTCTCTCTCTCTTAATCTAATCTTTCTTTTCCTCCTTTATTTCTCTTTTTGTAACTGATGTGACTGTGAACCGCCCACTATAATTCACCATCCTTCTCCATTGTTCCTCTGTTTCTTTTACAATCCTTAAGTTGCTTTCGTTAAGGAAATAGACTGTTGGTCCAATCGTTCTATTTCTATCCCTTCTATTTCTCATCTACATGCTGCCCCTTGTTGACATCATCCTGAAAACACAACGTCAGGTTCCACATGTGCGCTGTCGACTCCCAGCTCTACCCTCACCACTACTTCTCTCGACCCTTCCACTGTCTCTAATTTGTCAGACTGCTTGTCCGACATCCAGTAATGGATGAGCAGAAATTTCCTCCAACTAAATATTAGGAAGACCGAAGCTATTGTCTTCAGTCCTCGCCACAAGCTCTGTTCCCTAGCTACCAACTCCATCGCTCTCCCTGGCAAATGTCAGAGGCTGAACCAGGCCATTCGCAACCTTAGTGTTATATTTGAACCCAAGTTGAGCTTCTGACTACAAATCCACACATCACTAAGATCGCCTACTTCCACCTCCATATCATCGCCCAACTTCACCCCTGCCTCAGCTCATCTGCTGCTGAAACCTTCATCCATGCCTTTGTTACCTCCAGATTTGACTATTCCAATGCACTCCAGGCTGACCTCCCATCTTCCACCCTCCATAAACTTCAGCTCATTCAAAACTCGGCTGCCCGTGTCCTAACTCGCACCAAGTCCCGTTTACTCATCACCCCTGTGCTCGCTGACCTATATTGGTTCTTGGTCCAGTAACGCCTCAATTTTAAAATTCTCATCCTTCTTTTCAAATCCCTCCATGGCCTCACCTCTCCCTATCTCTGTAACCTTCTCCAGACCTACAACCTTTCAAAATCTCTGCGCTTATCCAATTCTGGCCTCTTGCGCAACCCCGATTTTAATTGCTCCACCATTGGTAGTTGTGCCTTCAGCTGACCAGGCCCTCAGTTCTGGAATTCCCTCCCTAAACCTCTCCAACTCTCTACCTCTCTTTCCTCCTTTAAGACACTCCTGAAAATCTACCTCTTTGACCAAGCTTTTGGTCACCTGCCCCAAGATCTCCTTATGTGGCTCGGTGTCAAGTTTTGTTTGATAACGCTCCTGTGAAGCACCTTGGAACATTTCACTAGGTTAAAAGCACTATATAAATACAAGTTGTTGTTGTTGACCAAGTTTCCATATGTGCTGTTGCCCTCACCACGCCGTTATCAGCTCGCACTTCCAGCAAACTACTGCGCAAAAAATTTTCGAGCTGAAGGGCGCAAGAAAAAAACCTAACTAATGGCGTATGCTGCAGGATGCCTGGCTCCAGCAAGATTTGGCCCATTAACCCGATAACTATATATTCTGAGATGCACAATCATATTTTGCTGATTGTGTTTCTTCCAGTTTTGGGCAGGGAGAAAGATTACACTGCAAATTACAAAATAATTTTGACTAAATTTGGAACCATTCTAGTCCTGGATGCAAGAATAATTGGATTTCAATAAAAATGCTAAACTCTATTACACTACTTAAAGCCACAGCACCATATTCAGAATAACTAAGGCTAAGGAACCATTGGTTTGTGGTTTACTCATAAGCAAACATCCACCCAGTGGTAAGAATTCCTTTGGTCACTCTGTTTAGTGACACAGTAAATTTGTCCACAAAGATTCCCTCTTTTTGCTATTTCTAGTAAAATTTTAAATAGTTTCTTAAAAAAAATACATTTATGCTTTCACTAGTAATTCCAAAGAGAGGAAATCTCCACAAGTATGTTTACAATGTCACCACACCTTGTTCAGAGGAATTCTTATCCCACATTTATATGAATAATTGTTGGGTGATAGGGTCAATTTTCGCCTGACCCTTCAACGGAGTGAGTGGTAGGCAATGAAGTTTCCCAGAGGCAGAAGCCATTTTCAGGGCCAGGCCTTAATAAAATTCAATCAGTGAGCTGCCAACACTATATCAGCACTGATAGGCAGCCCGCAGATCAGGGGTTGGGTGGGGGGGGGGGGGGAGGAAACAGGAATTCTGGGGTCTCCTCTGCAGAGCTGAGCTGGCAGTGTAAATGAAAGGGGAGGGTTGGGCGATTGGGGTGGCAGTGGAGCCACAGAAACTTTGGCATTGGGAATGAATATTTTTGTGGAAGCATTCTATTCCTGGCCCTACCAAAATTCTTAAAATCAGTTTAGCAGCGGTCTCCAGCAGTCCCTTTAAGGACCACTGTAGGTACAGGCCCAGCGGGTGAGGCTTGTACAGCATTGGCGGCGCTCGTTCATGGTTCAACATTGTATTGGGGTCCTATGTTTGCCATAGGACTCTGATGTACACACATTAATGAGGCTCTCGCCCGTTTCAGGCGGCAGCAGCTTGGGAGAGGTTTTTTCTAGCCTGCCCCATGATCATGATGGGCTGGATGTTGACGGGAGCAGAGCTATGACGACATCCCCACTTAGCTCTCTGGTTAAAATAACAGTCGGGTCCTGATGAAACCATTGGAGCTTGCTCTGCATATTTAAAGAGAGACCCGGCCAGAAACCGACAGGTGTTCCTCTCGCCTGCTCAGAAGAGCAGGTTCAAGCCAGAACCTGCGCGATTGGTGTGGAACAGCGGTGGGTGAGTTCCACAGGTGATGCCAACTGCCCACTTACCTGGTTTCTGCCAAGCAGGCAGGGTTAAAATTGCCCCTAGGGATTTCACTAATTTCTATTTGAAAGCAGCCTAAATGTCGAGTACAGTATTCAGGAATCAACCAATTCCCTCTTAAGAAAACAATAAACTGCATAAGTGAATTGTGGATTAATGGCTAAACTGAAAAACCTGGACAAAGATGTTGTCAATTTTCAAATTTATTTTTTAACATGACTCCGCTATGTTCTGTTTGATTTCAATGTGATGCTGCTGCTAAGTTTTTGTGACCAAAGGGTGGCAGAGAGACAGTGACAAATTAGTTGTCTTTTTATGGTACGGTAGTGATCCTGGTAATTTGCAGCCAGTGGGTAGAGGATGTTGCATGGAGTGGCAGTGGTGGGCAGCCCCATCCATGATCATTCTTTGTGCAGTAGAATCCATGCCAAAATATGTTCATGTGGCGGAGCCACTAAGGGACTCCGATCAACTGTATATAATTCCCTTTAACAATATGTTAGCTACAGCCTGAGTCTGTATCTTTGTATATACTGTTTGCATGTACAGAGCGCGGTCCCTTTAAGAGCGTGGGCAAACGCGATGATGTCACGCCGTTCATCACGTGATCCCCCACCGGCGGGAAAAACGTGATGACATCATGACGCCAGCCACGGGACCGCCCAAGCAGTCCTCGTGGAGCCTCCGAACTGACTAGACCTGTATTCGTAGTTCTCGTGCATTTGTTTGTTAAACTCAGTTAGTTTTACATTAAACATCTTTTGTTTGATCGCCTGAGTCGACCTCAGTCTCTTGATAGGAACTAGACATTCCTACATTGGTGACCCCGACTTTTGCGAATGGTTTTCGCAGAAGGAATGAAGCATGGAAACAAACGCTGTTGCATTGAAGCTACCGCAATTCTGGGAGCAACAAGCGACCTCATGGTTCATCCAGGTCGAAGCCCAGTTCGCACTACGGAACATCGTTGCGGATCAGACCCATTACTTTTACGTGGTCTCCGTACTCGACAGCTCCACTGCCTCGCGGATCGTCAGCCTTCTTGAGAACCCCCCGGATGACCGCAAGTATGAAACAATCAAGGCGCGGTTGTTACAGGTCTTCAGGCTCACGAAGGCGGAGCGCGCCCGCCGACTGCTCGCTATGCCCGGCCTCGGGGACTCCAAGCCGCCTGAGCTCATGAGCCAAATGCTCACGCTCCTTGGCTCCGAACCGGAATGCTTCCTCTTTAGGGAGCTCTTCCTCAGTCAGTTACCGGAGCAAGTACAAGCTGCCCTGGCCAGGTCCGAAGTCACAGACTGCGCAGCGCTTGCTGCCAAAGCGGACAAGATTTTCGCGGTGATGCAGCGGTGATGCAGCAGTACTGTGCTGCCACGAGGCGCCCATCCCTCACAGACGCCGCCGCAGCTCCTCAACCTTCGGGGCTGTGCTTCTACCACGCGCGGTTTGGTGCGAAAGCCAGATGTTCCCGCCCTCCCTGCAGCTTCTCTCCCAAAAATAAAAAACAACTGCAACCCCAGCAAAAGAAGAATGGGTCTGACAGGTGCCCCGCGGCTGTGATGGCAATCGGAAATGCTGGCAAGCTAATGTTCATCAACGATTCCATCTCTGGTCGGCGATTCCTATGCGACACCGGTGCACAGTGCAGCATTCTACCTGCGTCCGCTATTGATGTACAAGATGGGAGGCACGGCCTCTCCCTTGAAGCGGCTAATGGCGGAGCTATCCGGACCTTCGGCAAACGGTGGGTCCAGGTGTGCTTCGGCGGCCACCGATTTGTTTGGGAATTTGTTACGGCCAGGGTTTCACAAGCCATCCTCGGCATGGATTTCCTGTGCGCCAACGGCCTCCTGGTCAATGTGCGGAACTAGCGGCTGATCAACGCGGCCACGTTTCACTCTATTCCTTGCCACCATTGTAACACCATGTCGCGCGCCATCTCCTGCGCTTTCCCAACTCTGGATGAGTTCGCTCGCCTGCTCGGTGAATTTCCAGACCTGACCAGACCTACGTTCTCCTCTACGGCCACGAAGCATGGTGTGGAACACCACATCACCACCACCGGCCCCCCAGTCCATGCGCGGGCCCGGCGCCTCGAACCCGGCAAGCTGGCGGTCGTGAAGGTGGAGTTCGCTACAATGGAACGCCTGGGGATTATTCACCGGTCCAATAGTCCCTGGTCTTCGCCTCTCCACATAGTACCGAAACCTGGCGGCGGATGGCGCCCATGCGGCGACTATCGGCGACTTAACGACGCTACCACTCCTGATCAATACCCGATCCCCCACATTCAGGATTTCTCTGCCCATTTGGCTGGGAACACCGTGTTTTCTAAGGTGGATCTGGTCCGAGGCTACCACCAGGTCCCGGTACACCCGCAGGACGTGCAGAAGACCGCAGTCATCACCCCATTCGGCCTTTTTGAATTTTTGAGGATGCCTTTTGGGTTGAAGAACGCCATCCAGGCCTTCCAGCGCCTCATGGACTCCGTGCTGCGGGACCTCAAGTTCCTTTTCGTCTACTTGGACGACATCCTCGTGGCCAGTCGGAATAAGGAGGAACACATCGCGCACCTACGCACACTCTTTCGACGCCTCAGCCAACACGGCCTGATTCTCAACCCGGCCAAGTGTCAGTTTGGTCTGCCCCACATTGATTTCCTGGGACATCGCATTACATCAGAGGGAGCGGTGCCTTTGCAAGCGAAGGTAGAGGCGGTGACATCCTTTCCGCGTCCGCAGACCACCAAGGCCCTGCAGGAATTCCTCGGGATGGCAAATTTTTACCACTGTTTTGTGCCTAAGGCAGCTCTGCTCATGCAGCCCCTCTATGAGGCCCTCAAGGGCAAGTCTGGCAAGGATCTGGTAAGCTGGACGGTCGACATGGACCGGGCGTTCGTTGACACAAAAAGCGCCCTAGCCAATGCGACCACGCTGGTGCACCCGCTGCCAGGTGCCACCATCGCCCTCACCACCAACGCGTCAGACTATGCCATCGGCGCAGTGCAGGAACAGTGGGTAAATGGAACATGACAACCGCTGGCGTTCTTCAGCCGTCAACTACGGCGAAACGAGCGGAAGCACAGTACCTTTGACCGGGAGTTGCTGGCTCTTTTTCTGGCCATCCGCCATTTCCAGTTCTTGCTGGAAGGACGTCCCTTCACTGCTTTTGTGGACCATAAGCCACTAACGTTCGCTATGCCCAAGACCGCCGAACTGTGGTCAGCCCGACAACAACATCAGCTAACGTTTATCTCCGAATTCACTACTGACATTCAGCACATGGCCGGTAAAGACAACCTGGTGGCAGATTGCCTCTCCCGCGTGACCATTCAGGCAGTCCAGCTCGGCATCGACTATGCCCTCATGGCTGCGGATCAAGCCTCGGATCCAGAGGTGCAAGCTTACTGAACCAGCCCCTCTAGCCTCCAAGCGGCCGACGTCAAATTCCATGCTGCAGGCACCACGCTACTTTGTGACGTCTCCGTAGGAGATCCTCGCCCTATCGTGCCGGTCGCCTGGCGCCGCAAAGTTTTTGACACCATACACAGGTTGTCACACCCTGGCATGAAGGCCTCGCAAAGGCTGATGTCGTCCAAGTTCATTTGGCGGGGCATGACTGGGTCAACACCTGCATGGTCTGCCAAAAGGCCATGGTGCAGCGTCACGTCAAAGCTCCATTGGCCACCTTCGCTGTTCCGGAGCGACGGTTCAATCACGTGAATGTGGACCTGGTGGGGCCACTTCCACCTTCTCATGGGTTTACACATATCCTTACGATGGTAGACTGCACCACTAGATGGCCAGAGGCAGTTCCCTTGTCATCCACCACTTCGGCAGATGTGGCCAGGGCATTCATCTCCTCTTGGGTCACCCGTTTCGGGGTACCGGCGGACATCTCTTTTGATCGTGGACCGCAGTTTTCCTCTGAGCTCTGGAACGCAGTGGCTCAGGGGCTCGGCATCAAGCTACATCGCACCACAGCCTACCATCCACAGGTGAACGGCCTGTGCGAACGATTTCACAGGTCGCTCAAAGCCGCACTGAGGGCCAGTCTCCAAGGCGCTGGATGGGTTGACAGGCTACCATTGGTCCTGTTGGGTCTTCGCACGGCACCCAAGGAGGATCTTCGCTCGTCCTCGGCAGAACTAGTCTATGGTCAGCCGCTACGCATACCAGGGGATTTCCTTCCGACTCCAACAGAGCCATGGTCCGCATCCAATCAACACATCAGCCACCAGGAGGCAGCCAGGTGTTTTGCACCAGTACCAACGTCGCATCATGGCTTTCAGAGCTCCCACGTCCCAGCAGAGCTGAAGAATGCCGAATATGTGTTCATCCGCCACGACGCTCATCGGGATCCGCTCAAGGCCCCTTACACTGGTCCTTTCCGCGTGCTAGAGCCGGGAGACAAAACTTTCTCAGTGGATATCGGAGGTAAACCGGACCACATTTCGGTTGACCGGTTGAAGCCGGCACACTTGGACCTTGACCGCCCAGTCGAGACCGCACAGCCGGCAAAACATGGCCGACCGCCCACAGTCGCCGTGCCAGATCAAGCGCAACCACCCGCCAGCCCGCCCACCGTCCAGCAGCTTCCACTTCAAGTGTACAGAAGTCGCTCTGACAGGCTTGTCAGGCCTCCTCGCCATTTCGCTTTTTCTGTTAAAGACAATTCTGGGGGGGCGCATGCGGCGGAGCCACTAAGGGACTCCGATCAACTGTATATAATTCCCTTTAACAATATGTTAGCTACAGCCTGAGTCTGTATCTTTGTATATACTGTTTGCATGTACAGAGCGCGGTCCCTTTAAGAGCGCGGGCAAACGCGATGACGTCATGCCGTTCATCACATGATCCCCCACCACTGGGAAAAACGTGATGATGTCATGACGCCAGCCACGGGACCGCCCAAGCAGTCCTCGTGGAGCCTCCGAACTGACTAGACCTGTATTCGTAGTTCTCGTGCATTTGTTTGTTAAACTCAGTTAGTTTTACATTAAACATCTTTTGTTTGATCGCCTGAGTCGACCTCAGTCTCTTGATAGGAACTAGACATTCCTACATTCACATTTTTCACATGCACCTCCCACAGTGGCTGAACCAGCAACCGGTCCCAATCCTACTGATTTCTGATCTATTTTTGTTAAGACCAATGAAAGACCTTTGTTAAATAAACCTACTTCTGTGCAAAACAAAACAACAGGTGACTAAAATATGTATCTCTCTTCATGTGCAGTTGGCTTGACTGCTGTTAAATAGAGCTCCAGCAACCTTTTGACTTCTTTGGTGCTGTTGCAGCTGGTGTGAAACCAGGTTAACCCAGGAATTTGTTTGCATGCCTATGTACCATTAAAAGGTGAAGGATGTCATTTAGCCTCAACACAAAATAGAGCTAATCCATTGCAGCATTGCTGTGCACAAAATCATTGCTAAATGTAAAAGAATGGACCAATGCTTGGAATCCTAAGACCGAGATTATTCTGTATGAAACTAAGCTCTGACTGAGAGATGAAAGAAATTTGATCAATTAGAGGATTTCTTGCGAAAGACAAACATTCAAAGATTCCTCCCTTTCCTGGTAATCACATCATAGATTGGAAATAAACAGTTCACTCAGAAGTCTTCAACATGCAAATGAAACACAAATTATATTATATAAAATAAAATCAGAAAATGCTGGAACACACTCGGCATTGGTGGAGAGAGAAGCAGAGTTAACGTTTCAGGTCCATGACTTTTCATCGGAACAAATTATATTTTTCCTCCTTTGAAAAAGAAGGTGGCTTCGTCTGCTAAAAATATTATAGAATCATAGAATGGTTACAGCACCGAAGGAGGCCATTCTGTCCATCGAGCCCGTGCTGGCTCTCTGCAAGAGCACTTCAGCTAGACCAACTCCCCTGCCCTTTCCCTGTAGTCCTACAAATTTTTTCCCTTCAGGTACTTATCCAATCCCCTTTTGAAAGGCACGATTGAATCTGCCTCCACCACCCTGTCAGGCAGTGCACTCCAGATCCGAACCACTCGCTGCATAAAAAAGTTTTTCCTCATGTCGCCTTTGGTTCTTCTGCCAATCACCTTAAATCTGTGTCCTCTGGTTCTCGACCCTTCTGCCAGTGGGAACAGTTTCTCTCTATCTACTCTGTCCAGACCCCCTCATGATTTTGAACACCTCAATCAACTCTCTTCTCAATCTTTGCTCCTCTAAGAAGAACAACCCCAGCTTCTCCAGTCTATCCACATAACTGAAGTCCCTCATCCGTGGAACCATTCTTATAAATTTTTTCTGCACCTTCTCTAAGGCCTTTACATCCTTCCTAAAGTGCGGTGCCCAGAATTGGACACAATACTCCAGCTGAGGTGGAACCAGTGTTTTGTAAAGGTTCATCATAACTTCCTTGCTTTGTACTCTATGGGGGAAAAATTTGATTGCTTTGCGCCTCCTGTTAGCGCCGTAAGAGGGCGTTAATGGGGCGCAAAGCAACTAGCACCCGGGCGCGGCGCCGCCAATGCCTCCCGCGAAATTCAGCGGGAGGTTAGCGCTGGCAGTAACTGTTAGTGCCCCGCGGTGCTGTGCCGCCGGCGATGACGTAATCCCTGTGCGCAGTGCCCCGCACGCACCCCGGCCACGATCTTCGGTAGCGCCCCCTGACTTACCGGCAGACGCTATGTCCAACAGGGTCAGGGGGGCCTACCTGCGGCCGGGGTGGCGTTATTTAAAGGCGAGGTGCTGGGTGGCCATTTTTGTTGCTGGCCGCCTGCCAGCACCTGCCTCCACTGCCGTCCCTGGCTTCCTGACCCAACCCCCCACGGAGTGCCGGCTGCGCTCCATGAGCCCGGCACTTCTCAGCTGGGCCCCGGGTCGCGCTGTGCAAGGCCCCTCCCCTTTAAGAAGGGGAGAAAGGCCTGAATACCGCGGTGCTTCCAATAGCACCACGCTTCCCTCTTGGGGTGCTACCACTTAATTTCGGCTGCGGGTGCGCTAATTTTTCCGGGGCACTAAAAGTAGCACCCCGGCGAAGTTAACGCCCCAAAGTGGGTGCGACTCAATTTTCCCCCCTCTGCCTCTATTTATGAAGCCCAGGATCCCGTATGCTTTTTTAACCGCTTTCTCAACCTGCCACGCCACCTCAATAATTTGTGCACATATACCCCCAGGTTTCACTGTTCATGCACTCCCTATAGAATTGTACCCTTTAGTTTATAATACCTTTCCTCATTCTTCCTACCAAAATGTATCACTTTGCACTTTTCTGCTTTAAATTTCATCTGCCATGTGTCTGCCCATTCTACCAGCCTGTCTATGTCCTCTTGAAGTCTATCACTATCCTCCTCACTGTTCACTACACTTCCAAGTTTTGTGTCATCTGCAAATTTTGAAATTGTGCCCTGTACACTCATGTCCAAGTCATTAATATATTTCAAGAAAAGCAATGGTCCTAGAACCGACCCCTGGGGAACACCACTGTATACCTTCCTCTTGTCCGATAAACAACCGTTCACCGCTACTTTCCTGTCACTTAACCAATCTTGTATCCATGCTGCCACTGCCCCTTTTATTCCATGGGCTTCAACTCTGCTGGCAAGCCCATTATGTGGCACTTTATCAAACGTCTTTTGGAAGTCCATGTACATCACATCAACAGCATTGCCCTCATCAACCCTCTCTATTACCTCATCAAAAAACTCAATCAAGTTAGTTAAACACGATTTTCCTTTAACAAATCCGTGCTGGCTTTCCTTAATTAATCCACACTTGTCCAAGTGACTGTTAATTTTGTCCCGGATTATGGTTTCTAAATGCTTCCCCATTACTGAGGTTAAACTGACTGGCCTGCAGTTGCTGGGTTTATCCTTACACACTTTTTTGAACAAGGGTGTAACATTTGCAATTCTCCAGTCTTCTGGCACCACCCCATGTATCTAAGGAGAATTGGAAGATTATGGCCAGTACCTCCACAATTTCCACCTTTACTTCCCTCAGCATCCTAGGACACATTTCATCCGGTCCTGGTGACTTACCTACTTTACGTACAGCCAGCCTTTCTAGTTCCTCCTCTTTATCAATTTTTATCCCAACCAGTATCGCAACTACATCCTCTTTCACTATGACTTTGGCAGCATCTTCTTCCTTGGTAAAGACAGATGCATTTAGTACCTCAGCCATGCCCTCTACCTCCATGCATAGGTCTCCTTTTTGGTCCCTAATCGGTCCCACCCCTACTCTTACCATCCATTTACTATTTATATGCCTATAGAAGACTTTTGGATTCATTTTTATGTTAGCTGCCAATCTATTCTCATATTCTTGCTTTGCCCCTCTTATTTCCTTTTTCACTTTCCCTCTGAACTATCTAAATTCAGCCTGGTTCTCACTTGTATTCTCAACCTGACATCTATCATACGCCTCCTTTTTCTACTTTATCTTACTCTCTATCTCTTTCGTCATCCAGCGAGCTCTGATTTTAGTTGCCCTACCTGTCCCCCTTGTGGGAATGTACCTCAACTGTACCTGAGCCATCTTCTCTTTAAAAGCAGCCCTTTGTTCAATTACAGTTTTGCCTGCCAATCTTTGATTCCAATTTACCCGGGCCACATCCATTCTCAACCCACTGAAATTGGCCTTCCTCCAATTAAATATTTTAACTCTAGATTGCTCCCTGTCCTTTTCCATAGCTAATCTAAACCTTATGATACTGTGATCACTGTTCCCTAAATGATCCCCTACTGACACTTGCTTCACCTCATTCCCCAGAACCAGATCCAGCAATGCCTCCTTCCTCATTGGGCCAGAAATGTACTGATCAAGAAAGTTCTCTTGAACACACTTCAGAAATTCTTCCCCCTCTCTGCCCTTTACACTATTACTATCCCAGTCTATATTAGGATAGTTGGAGTCCCCCATTACCACTAGTCTATAGTTCTTGCACCTCTCTCTAATTTCCCTGCAAATTTGCTCCCCTATATCCTTCCCACTAGTTGGTGGTCTATAGAATACACTTAGTAGTGTATTGGCACCTCTATTGTTTCTCAACTCTAACCAAATAGATTCTGTCCTAGACCCCTCCAGGACATCCTCTCTCCCCAGCACTGTAATATTCTCCTTAATCAATACTGCCACCCCACCTCCTTTCATTGGTTCCCTATTTTTCCTGAACATCTTATATCCAGGAATATTTAGTACCCAATCCTGCCCTTTTTGAGCCAGGTCTCCGTTATCACCATGACATCATATTCCCATGTGGCTATTTGCGCCTGCAGCTCACCAACCTTATTTACCACACTTTGTGCATTCACACACATGTACTGTAAACCTAACTTACACCTTCTTGTATTCTCTCTTAATCTGACCCCCCCTAATACCATACTATTTCTTACTCTAGTGCTATCTGTCTCTCCTAATCCTTTGTGCACCTTGTTTCTCCATTCTAATGCTACATCCTGGTGCCATTCCCCTAGCCAAATTAGTTTAAACCCTCCCCAACAGCATTAGCAACCCCCCCCACTTGCCCCCCACCATGAGGATATTAATCCCAGCTCTGTTGAGGTGCAATCTGTCCAGCCTGTACATGCCCCACCTCCCCCAGAACTGGTCCCAATGCCTCAGGAATCTAAAGCCTTCCGTTCTGTACCATCTCTTCAGCCACGCATTCATCTGCTCTATCCTCCTATTTCTGTACTCACTAGCTCGTGGCACTGGGAGTAATCTAGAGATTACTACCTTTGAGGTCCTGCTTTTTAATCTCTTTCCTAGCTCCCTCAAGTCTGCTTGCAGGACCTCATCCCTCTTTCTACCTATGTCATTGATACCGCTATGGACCACGATCTCTGGCTGTTCACCCTCCCCCCTCAGAATGTTCTGCAGCTGCTCAGTGACATCCTTGACCCTGGCACCAGGGAGGCAACATACCATCCTGGAATCATGTCTGTGGCCGCAGAAACACCTGTCTGTTCCCCTAACTATCGAATCTCCTATCACTATTGCTCCCTCCTCCCTCCGCCCCCTGCCCCCGCCCCCCCCACCCCCGTACAGCTGAGCCACCCGTGTTGCCATGGACTTGGCATTGGCTATACTCCCCAGAGGAACCATCACCCGCACCAGTATTCAGTACTGGTTAGAGAGTGAGAGGCGCTCAGGGAACTCCTGCACTACCTGCCTGGTCCTCCTTGTCTGTCTGGTTCCCTCTCTGCCTGCACACTCTTACGCTGCGGGGAGACCACCTCCTGAAATGTGGTATCCACAAAGCTCTCAGCCTCGCGGATGCACCGCAGGGACACCAGCTGCTGCTCAAGCTCCAAAAGCCGGAGCTCGAGCTGCTCCAGCTGACGACGCTTCCTGCACATGTGGTTGTCCAGGACACAGGAAGCGTCCTGGATTTCCCACATGACACAGGATGTACATTCCATGGGACTGCGGTGCCTTGCCATTCCTCTACTTAATAGACTATTATCTAACTTAACAGAAATAAACTCAAGACTTAAAAAAAACCAATCACCAGCCACTCACCAATCAGCTCCTTCCCGTGTGCTGACGTCAATTTAGATTTTTTTACCTCACTCCCTGATGCTCGCACTCCCTCCAGGCTCTGGGCTCTCGGGCCACTCCTCTCACTCTCCCGCAGGTCCGCTCTCGTGCCTATTAACTTACTGTCCTTGGGCTCTGTGGCTCCACTCCTCCTTTTCAGTTAGATGGCTCAACCGCCTTCCTCCTCTCCACCGAATTCCTGCTCTCACCAAATTCTTCCACTCTGCTTGCGATCCACTCCAATTGCATTCTCACAGCTCTGTCTCCAAGCTCTGTGCTAAAGTATTCTACTGGGGAAGGAAGGCAAATGTGTGTAATGGCATTTGGGGAACAAGGGGAAGTGGTGAAGGAATGAGGGCGAGCATGTGGCCATGTTTTAAAAATAAGTCTTACCTTTGAGCAAGTCATTGCTTGGAATTGTAGCTCCTGGCCAAAACTAGTGAGTGCCACTGGTAGAGTAAACGCTAATTATTCTGACAAAAGGTCTGCATCTGAAATGTTAACTTGCTGTTTTCTCCACGTGGGCTACCCGACCTGCTGAGTGTTTCCAGCATTTTCTACTTTTGTTTCAGATTTCCAGTATTTGGCTTTTTGTTCTTATTTTGCTCCCCTAGTTTATTTGGTGCCTGCCACTGTTGAATTCCTTGATGCTGCTCTCTCTGAAGCTATTCCTTCCATCTTCCATCCTCTCATTATCAGCAAACTTCTCCCGAGGTGTCTCTTGGGTTTACTTGGCTTCTTGCCTCCACTTCAGCTTTGTATTTTTAAAATCTGTTTCAAGCTGTTCTTTTTGTCTCTGTCTCCCCACAACAGTTTTATTGAACTGAATTCCTCAGAAATTTTTCCTTTCACAACTGTTTGACTTGTCTTTTCGTCTGAGCAATTAGGCTGCGACTGAGGAATTAGGCTGTGACTGTGGAATTAGGCCGAGACTGTGGAATTAGGCTGTGACTGTGGAATTAGGCCGAGACTGTGGAATTAGGCTGAGACTGTGGAATTAGGCCGAGACTGTGGAATTAGGCTGAGACTGTGGAATTAGGCCGAGACTGTGGAATTAGACCGAGACTGTGGAATTAGGCCGAGACTGTGGAATTAGGCCGAGACTGTGGAATTAGGCTGCGACTGTGGAATTAGGCCGAGACTGTGGAATTAGACCGAGACTGTGGAATTAGGCCGAGACTGTGGAATTAGGCTGAGACTGTGGAATTAGGCCGAGACTGTGGAATTAGGCCGAGACTGTGGAATTAGGCTGAGACTGTGGAATTAGGCCGAGACTGTGGAATTAGGCCGAGACTGTGGAATTAGGCTGTGACTGTGGAATTAGACCGAGACTGTGGAATTAGGCTGAGACTGTGGAATTAGACCGAGACTGTGGAATTAGGCCGAGACTGTGGAATTAGACCGAGACTGTGGAATTAGGCTGTGATTGTGGAATTAGGCTGTGACTGTGGAATTAGGCTGTGACTGTGGAATTAGGCCGAGACTGTGGAATTAGGCTGAGACTGTGGAATTAGGCTGTGACGGTGGAATTAGGCTGTGACTGTGGAATTAGGCTGAGACTGTGGAATTAGGCCGAGACTGTGGAATTAGGCTGAGACTGTGGAATTAGGCCGAGACTGTGGAATTAGGCCGAGACTGTGGAATTAGGCTGTGACTGTGGAATTAGACCGAGACTGTGGAATTAGGCTGTGACTGTGGAATTAGGCTGAGACTGTGGAATTAGGCTGAGACTGTGGAATTAGGCCGAGACTGTGGAATTAGGCCGAGACTGTGGAATTAGGCCGAGACTGTGGAATTAGGCTGAGACTGTGGAATTAGGCCGAGACTGTGGAATTAGGCCGAGACTGTGGAATTAGGCTGTGACTGTGGAATTAGACCGAGACTGTGGAATTAGGCTGTGACTGTGGAATTAGACCGAGACTGTGGAATTAGGCCGAGACTGTGGAATTAGGCTGTGACTGTGGAATTAGACCGAGACTGTGGAATTAGGCTGTGACTGTGGAATTAGGCTGAGACTGTGGAATTAGACCGAGACTGTGGAATTAGGCCGAGACTGTGGAATTAGGCCGAGACTGTGGAATTAGGCCGAGACTGTGGAATTAGGCTGAGACTGTGGAATTAGGCTGAGACTGTGGAATTAGGCCGAGACTGTGGAATTAGGCTGAGACTGTGGAATTAGGCCGAGACTGTGGAATTAGACCGAGACTGTGGAATTAGGCCGAGACTGTGGAATTAGACCGAGACTGTGGAATTAGGCTGTGACTGTGGAATTAGACCGAGACTGTGGAATTAGGCTGAGACTGTGGAATTAGGCCGAGACTGTGGAATTAGGCCGAGACTGTGGAATTAGGCCGAGACTGTGGAATTAGACCGAGACTGTGGAATTAGGCTGTGACTGTGGAATTAGACCGAGACTGTGGAATTAGGCTGAGACTGTGGAATTAGGCCGAGACTGTGGAATTAGGCCGAGACTGTGGAATTAGGCCGAGACTGTGGAATTAGGCTGAGACTGTGGAATTAGGCTGTGACTGTGGAATTAGGCCGAGACTGTGGAATTAGGCTGCGACTGTGGAATTAGGCCGAGACTGTGGAATTAGGCTGTGACTGTGGAATTAGGCTGTGACTGTGGAATTAGGCTGCGACTGTGGAATTAGGCCGAGACTGTGGAATTAGGCTGCGACTGTGGAATTAGGCTGCGACTGTGGAATTAGACCGAGACTGTGGAATTAGGCTGAGACTGTGGAATTAGACCGAGACTGTGGAATTAGGCCGAGACTGTGGAATTAGGCCGAGACTGTGGAATTAGGCTGCGACTGTGGAATTAGGCCGAGACTGTGGAATTAGGCCGAGACTGTGGAATTAGGCCGAGACTGTGGAATTAGGCCGAGACTGTGGAATTAGGCCGAGACTGTGGAATTAGACCGAGACTGTGGAATTAGGCTGAGACTGTGGAATTAGACCGAGACTGTGGAATTAGACCGAGACTGTGGAATTAGGCTGCGACTGTGGAATTAGGCCGAGACTGTGGAATTAGGCTGAGACTGTGGAATTAGACCGAGACTGTGGAATTAGACCGAGACTGTGGAATTAGGCTGCGACTGTGGAATTAGGCCGAGACTGTGGAATTAGGCCGAGACTGTGGAATTAGGCTGTGATGGTGGAATTAGGCCGAGACTGTGGAATTAGGCTGAGACTGTGGAATTAGGCTGTGATGGTGGAATTAGGCCGAGACTGTGGAATTAGGCCGAGACTGTGGAATTAGGCTGAGACTGTGGAATTAGGCTGCGACTGTGGAATTAGGCCGAGACTGTGGAATTAGGCCGAGACTGTGGAATTAGGCCGAGACTGTGGAATTAGGCTGAGACTGTGGAATTAGGCTGTGATGGTGGAATTAGGCCGAGACTGTGGAATTAGGCCGAGACTGTGGAATTAGGCCGAGACTGTGGAATTAGACCGAGACGGTGGAATTAGACTGAGACTGTGGAATTAGGCCGAGACTGTGGAATTAGGCCGAGACTGTGGAATTAGGCTGAGACTGTGGAATTAGGCTGTGATGGTGGAATTAGGCCGAGACTGTGGAATTAGGCCGAGACTGTGGAATTAGGCTGAGACTGTGGAATTAGGCTGTGACGGTGGAATTAGGCCGAGACTGTGGAATTAGGCCGAGACTGTGGAATTAGGCCGAGACTGTGGAATTAGGCTGAGACTGTGGAATTAGGCCGAGACTGTGGAATTAGACCGAGACTGTGGAATTAGGCCGAGACTGTGGAATTAGGCCGAGACTGTGGAATTAGGCTGAGACTGTGGAATTAGGCTGAGACTGTGGAATTAGGCTGAGACTGTGGAATTAGGCCGAGACTGTGGAATTAGGCTGAGACTGTGGAATTAGGCTGTGACTGTGGAATTAGGCCGAGACTGTGGAATTAGGCTGTGACTGTGGAATTAGGCTGTGACTGTGGAATTAGGCCGAGACTGTGGAATTAGGCCGAGACTGTGGAATTAGGCTGTGACTGTGGAATTAGGCTGAGACTGTGGAATTAGGCTGTGACTGTGGAATTAGGCCGAGACTGTGGAATTAGGCCGAGACTGTGGAATTAGGCCGAGACTGTGGAATTAGGCCGAGACTGTGGAATTAGGCCGAGACTGTGGAATTAGGCCGAGACTGTGGAATTAGGCCGAGACTGTGGAATTAGGCCGAGACTGTGGAATTAGGCCGAGACTGTGGAATTAGGCCGAGACTGTGGAATTAGGCCGAGACTGTGGAATTAGGCCGAGACTGTGGAATTAGGCCGAGACTGTGGAATTAGGCTGAGACTGTGGAATTAGGCCGAGACTGTGGAATTAGGCTGAGACTGTGGAATTAGGCTGAGACTGTGGAATTAGGCTGAGACTGTGGAATTAGACCGAGACTGTGGAATTAGACCGAGACTGTGGAATTAGGCTGTGACTGTGGAATTAGGCTGTGACTGTGGAATTAGACCGAGACTGTGGAATTAGGCTGTGACTGTGGAATTAGACCGAGACTGTGGAATTAGGCTGTGACTGTGGAATTAGGCCGAGACTGTGGAATTAGGCTGCGACTGTGGAATTAGGCTGAGACTGTGGAATTAGGCCGAGACTGTGGAATTAGGCCGAGACTGTGGAATTAGGCTGTGACTGTGGAATTAGGCTGTGACTGTGGAATTAGGCTGAGACTGTGGAATTAGGCCGAGACTGTGGAATTAGGCCGAGACTGTGGAATTAGGCCGAGACTGTGGAATTAGGCCGAGACTGTGGAATTAGGCTGTGACTGTGGAATTAGGCTGTGACTGTGGAATTAGGCTGAGACTGTGGAATTAGGCTGTGACTGTGGAATTAGGCCGAGACTGTGGAATTAGGCTGTGACTGTGGAATTAGGCTGAGACTGTGGAATTAGACCGAGACTGTGGAATTAGGCCGAGACTGTGGAATTAGGCTGAGACTGTGGAATTAGGCCGAGACTGTGGAATTAGGCTGTGACTGTGGAATTAGGCCGAGACTGTGGAATTAGGCTGTGACTGTGGAATAAGGCTGTGACTGTGGAATTAGGCCGAGACTGTGGAATTAGGCTGTGACTGTGGAATTAGGCTGTGACTGTGGAATTAGGCCGAGACTGTGGAATTAGGCTGTGACTGTGGAATTAGGCTGAGACTGTGGAATTAGGCCGAGACTGTGGAATTAGGCTGCGACTGTGGAATTAGGCCGAGACTGTGGAATTAGGCCGAGACTGTGGAATTAGGCTGCGACTGTGGAATTAGGCCGAGACTGTGGAATTAGGCCGAGACTGTGGAATTAGGCTGTGACTGTGGAATTAGGCTGAGACTGTGGAATTAGGCCGAGACTGTGGAATTAGGCCGAGACTGTGGAATTAGGCTGCGACTGTGGAATTAGGCCGAGACTGTGGAATTAGGCCGAGACTGTGGAATTAGGCTGTGACTGTGGAATTAGGCCGAGACTGTGGAATTAGGCCGAGACTGTGGAATTAGGCCGAGACTGTGGAATTAGACCGAGACTGTGGAATTAGACCGAGACTGTGGAATTAGGCTGAGACTGTGGAATTAGACCGAGACTGTGGAATTAGGCCGAGACTGTGGAATTAGGCTGAGACTGTGGAATTAGGCCGAGACTGTGGAATTAGGCTGAGACTGTGGAATTAGACCGAGACTGTGGAATTAGGCCGAGACTGTGGAATTAGGCTGAGACTGTGGAATTAGGCCGAGACTGTGGAATTAGGCTGAGACTGTGGAATTAGGCTGTGACTGTGGAATTAGGCCGAGACTGTGGAATTAGGCTGCGACTGTGGAATTAGGCCGAGACTGTGGAATTAGGCCGAGACTGTGGAATTAGGCCGAGACTGTGGAATTAGGCTGTGACTGTGGAATTAGGCTGTGACTGTGGAATTAGGCTGAGACTGTGGAATTAGGCTGTGACTGTGGAATTAGGCCGAGACTGTGGAATTAGGCTGTGACTGTGGAATTAGGCTGTGACTGTGGAATTAGGCTGAGACTGTGGAATTAGGCCGAGACTGTGGAATTAGGCTGTGACTGTGGAATTAGGCTGTGACTGTGGAATTAGGCTGTGACTGTGGAATTAGGCCGAGACTGTGGAATTAGGCCGAGACTGTGGAATTAGGCTGTGACTGTGGAATTAGGCTGTGACTGTGGAATTAGGCTGTGACTGTGGAATTAGGCCGAGACTGTGGAATTAGGCCGAGACTGTGGAATTAGGCTGAGACTGTGGAATTAGGCCGAGACTGTGGAATTAGGCTGTGACTGTGGAATTAGGCTGTGACTGTGGAATTAAGCCGAGACTGTGGAATTAGGCCGAGACTGTGGAATTAGGCCGAGACTGTGGAATTAGGCCGAGACTGTGGAATTAGGCCGAGACTGTGGAATTAGGCTGTGACTGTGGAATTAGGCTGTGACTGTGGAATTAGGCTGTGACTGTGGAATTAGGCCGAGACTGTGGAATTAGGCCGAGACTGTGGAATTAGGCTGTGACTGTGGAATTAGGCTGAGACTGTGGAATTAGGCTGAGACTGTGGAATTAGGCTGTGACTGTGGAATTAGGCCGAGACTGTGGAATTAGGCCGAGACTGTGGAATTAGGCCGAGACTGTGGAATTAGGCTGTGACTGTGGAATTAGGCTGAGACTGTGGAATTAGGCTGAGACTGTGGAATTAGGCCGAGACTGTGGAATTAGGCCGAGACTGTGGAATTAGGCTGAGACTGTGGAATTAGGCTGTGACTGTGGAATTAGGCTGAGACTGTGGAATTAGGCTGTGACTGTGGAATTAGGCCGAGACTGTGGAATTAGGCTGAGACTGTGGAATTAGGCTGTGACTGTGGAATTAGACCGAGACTGTGGAATTAGGCCGAGACTGTGGAATTAGGCCGAGACTGTGGAATTAGGCTGAGACTGTGGAATTAGGCCGAGACTGTGGAATTAGGCTGAGACTGTGGAATTAGACCGAGACTGTGGAATTAGGCTGAGACTGTGGAATTAGACCGAGACTGTGGAATTAGGCTGTGACTGTGGAATTAGACCGAGACTGTGGAATTAGGCTGAGACTGTGGAATTAGGCCGAGACTGTGGAATTAGGCTGTGACTGTGGAATTAGGCCGAGACTGTGGAATTAGGCTGAGACTGTGGAATTAGACCGAGACTGTGGAATTAGACCGAGACTGTGGAATTAGGCCTAGACTGTGGAATTAGGCCGAGACTGTGGAATTAGACCGAGACTGTGGAATTAGGCCGAGACTGTGGAATTAGGCTGAGACTGTGGAATTAGGCTGTGACTGTGGAATTAGACCGAGACTGTGGAATTAGGCTGAGACTGTGGAATTAGACCGAGACTGTGGAATTAGGCTGAGACTGTGGAATTAGGCCGAGACTGTGGAATTAGGCTGTGACTGTGGAATTAGGCCGAGACTGTGGAATTAGGCTGAGACTGTGGAATTAGGCCGAGACTGTGGAATTAGGCTGTGACTGTGGAATTAGGCCGAGACTGTGGAATTAGGCTGAGACTGTGGAATTAGGCCGAGACTGTGGAATTAGACCGAGACTGTGGAATTAGGCTGTGACTGTGGAATTAGGCCGAGACTGTGGAATTAGTCCGAGACTGTGGAATTAGGCTGTGACTGTGGAATTAGGCCGAGACTGTGGAATTAGTCCGAGACTGTGGAATTAGGCCGAGACTGTGGAATTAGGCTGAGACTGTGGAATTAGGCTGAGACTGTGGAATTAGGCCGAGACTGTGGAATTAGGCTGAGACTGTGGAATTAGGCCGAGACTGTGGAATTAGGCTGAGACTGTGGAATTAGTCCGAGACTGTGGAATTAGGCCGAGACTGTGGAATTAGTCCGAGACTGTGGAATTAGGCCGAGACTGTGGAATTAGGCTGAGACTGTGGAATTAGGCCGAGACTGTGGAATTAGGCTGTGACTGTGGAATTAGGCCGAGACTGTGGAATTAGACCGAGACTGTGGAATTAGGCTGAGACTGTGGAATTAGGCTGAGACTGTGGAATTAGGCTGAGACTGTGGAATTAGGCCGAGACTGTGGAATTAGGCCGAGACTGTGGAATTAGGCCGAGACTGTGGAATTAGGCCGAGACTGTGGAATTAGGCTGAGACTGTGGAATTAGGCTGTGACTGTGGAATTAGGCTGAGACTGTGGAATTAGGCTGAGACTGTGGAATTAGGCTGTGACTGTGGAATTAGACCGAGACTGTGGAATTAGGCTGAGACTGTGGAATTAGACCGAGACTGTGGAATTAGACCGAGACTGTGGAATTAGGCCGAGACTGTGGAATTAGGCCGAGACTGTGGAATTAGGCCGAGACTGTGGAATTAGGCCGAGACTGTGGAATTAGGCTGAGACTGTGGAATTAGGCTGTGACTGTGGAATTAGACCGAGACTGTGGAATTAGGCTGAGACTGTGGAATTAGGCCGAGACTGTGGAATTAGGCTGAGACTGTGGAATTAGACCGAGACTGTGGAATTAGGCTGAGACTGTGGAATTAGGCCGAGACTGTGGAATTAGGCCGAGACTGTGGAATTAGGCTGAGACTGTGGAATTAGGCTGAGACTGTGGAATTAGACCGAGACTGTGGAATTAGGCTGAGACTGTGGAATTAGGCTGTGACTGTGGAATTAGGCTGTGACTGTGGAATTAGGCCGAGACTGTGGAATTAGGCCGAGACTGTGGAATTAGGCTGAGACTGTGGAATTAGACCGAGACTGTGGAATTAGGCTGAGACTGTGGAATTAGGCTGAGACTGTGGAATTAGACCGAGACTGTGGAATTAGGCTGAGACTGTGGAATTAGGCTGTGACTGTGGAATTAGGCCGAGACTGTGGAATTAGGCCGAGACTGTGGAATTAGGCTGAGACTGTGGAATTAGACCGAGACTGTGGAATTAGGCTGAGACTGTGGAATTAGGCTGAGACTGTGGAATTAGGCCGAGACTGTGGAATTAGGCTGAGACTGTGGAATTAGGCCGAGACTGTGGAATTAGGCTGAGACTGTGGAATTAGACCGAGACTGTGGAATTAGGCTGAGACTGTGGAATTAGGCTGAGACTGTGGAATTAGGCTGTGACTGTGGAATTAGGCGAGACTGTGGAATTAGACCGAGACTGTGGAATTAGGCTGAGACTGTGGAATTAGGCTGAGACTGTGGAATTAGGCTGTGACTGTGGAATTAGACCGAGACTGTGGAATTAGGCTGAGACTGTGGAATTAGGCTGTGACTGTGGAATTAGGCCGAGACTGTGGAATTAGGCTGAGACTGTGGAATTAGGCGAGACTGTGGAATTAGGCTGAGACTGTGGAATTAGACCGAGACTGTGGAATTAGGCTGAGACTGTGGAATTAGGCTGTGACTGTGGAATTAGGCTGTGACTGTGGAATTAGGCCGAGACTGTGGAATTAGGCCGAGACTGTGGAATTAGGCTGAGACTGTGGAATTAGACCGAGACTGTGGAATTAGGCTGAGACTGTGGAATTAGGCTGAGACTGTGGAATTAGACCGAGACTGTGGAATTAGGCAGAGACTGTGGAATTAGGCCGAGACTGTGGAATTAGGCCGAGACTGTGGAATTAGGCCGAGACTGTGGAATTAGACCGAGACTGTGGAATTAGGCTGAGACTGTGGAATTAGACCGAGACTGTGGAATTAGACCGAGACTGTGGAATTAGGCTGAGACTGTGGAATTAGGCCGAGACTGTGGAATTAGGCCGAGACTGTGGAATTAGCCGAGACTGTGGAATTAGGCTGAGACTGTGGAATTAGACCGAGACTGTGGAATTAGGCTGAGACTGTGGAATTAGGCTGAGACTGTGGAATTAGACCGAGACTGTGGAATTAGGCCGAGACTGTGGAATTAGGCCGAGACTGTGGAATTAGGCCGAGACTGTGGAATTAGGCCGAGACTGTGGAATTAGACTGAGACTGTGGAATTAGGCTGTGACTGTGGAATTAGACCGAGACTGTGGAATTAGGCTGAGACTGTGGAATTAGACCGAGACTGTGGAATTAGGCTGAGACTGTGGAATTAGACCGAGACTGTGGAATTAGGCCGAGACTGTGGAATTAGGCTGAGACTGTGGAATTAGACCGAGACTGTGGAATTAGGCTGAGACTGTGGAATTAGACCGAGACTGTGGAATTAGGCCGAGACTGTGGAATTAGGCTGAGACTGTGGAATTAGACCGAGACTGTGGAATTAGGCTGAGACTGTGGAATTAGACCGAGACTGTGGAATTAGGCTGAGACTGTGGAATTAGGCCGAGACTGTGGAATTAGGCCGAGACTGTGGAATTAGGCCGAGACTGTGGAATTAGGCCGAGACTGTGGAATTAGGCTGAGACTGTGGAATTAGGCTGAGACTGTGGAATTAGGCTGAGACTGTGGAATTAGACCGAGACTGTGGAATTAGGCCGAGACTGTGGAATTAGGCTGCGACTGTGGAATTAGACCGAGACTGTGGAATTAGGCTGTGACTGTGGAATTAGACCGAGACTGTGGAATTAGGCTGTGACTGTGGAATTAGACGAGACTGTGGAATTAGGCCGTGACTGTGGAATTAGGCCGAGACTGTGGAATTAGGCTGAGACTGTGGAATTAGACCGAGACTGTGGAATTAGGCTGTGACTGTGGAATTAGACCGAGACTGTGGAATTAGACTGAGACTGTGGAATTAGGCCGAGACTGTGGAATTAGGCTGTGACTGTGGAATTAGGCTGTGACTGTGGAATTAGGCCGAGACTGTGGAATTAGGCCGAGACTGTGGAATTAGGCTGTGACTGTGGAATTAGACCGAGACTGTGGAATTAGGCTGAGACTGTGGAATTAGGCTGTGACTGTGGAATTAGGCTGTGACTGTGGAATTAGGCTGAGACTGTGGAATTAGGCCGAGACTGTGGAATTAGGCCGAGACTGTGGAATTAGGCTGTGACTGTGGAATTAGGCCGAGACTGTGGAATTAGGCCGAGACTGTGGAATTAGGCTGAGACTGTGGAATTAGGCTGAGACTGTGGAATTAGGCTGTGACTGTGGAATTAGGCCGAGACTGTGGAATTAGGCTGTGACTGTGGAATTAGGCCTGAGACTGTGGAATTAGACCGAGACTGTGGAATTAGGCTGTGACTGTGGAATTAGGCCGAGACTGTGGAATTAGGCTGAGACTGTGGAATTAGGCTGTGACTGTGGAATTAGGCCGAGACTGTGGAATTAGGCTGAGACTGTGGAATTAGGCTGAGACTGTGGAATTAGGCTGTGACTGTGGAATTAGACCGAGACTGTGGAATTAGGCTGAGACTGTGGAATTAGGCTGAGACTGTGGAATTAGACCGAGACTGTGGAATTAGGCTGTGACTGTGGAATTAGGCCGAGACTGTGGAATTAGGCTGAGACTGTGGAATTAGGCTGAGACTGTGGAATTAGGCCGAGACTGTGGAATTAGACCGAGACTGTGGAATTAGGCCGAGACTGTGGAATTAGGCTGAGACTGTGGAATTAGGACCGAGACTGTGGAATTAGGCTGTGACTGTGGAATTAGGCCGAGACTGTGGAATTAGGCTGAGACTGTGGAATTAGGCTGTGACTGTGGAATTAGGCTGAGACTGTGGAATTAGACCGAGACTGTGGAATTAGGCCGAGACTGTGGAATTAGCCGAGACTGTGGAATTAGGCTGAGACTGTGGAATTAGGCCGAGACTGTGGAATTAGGCTGAGACTGTGGAATTAGGCTGAGACTGTGGAATTAGGCTGAGACTGTGGAATTAGGCGAGACTGTGGAATTAGGCTGAGACTGTGGAATTAGGCTGAGACTGTGGAATTAGGCTGAGACTGTGGAATTAGGCTGAGACTGTGGAATTAGGCCGAGACTGTGGAATTAGGCTGAGACTGTGGAATTAGGCCGAGACTGTGGAATTAGGCCGAGACTGTGGAATTAGGCTGAGACTGTGGAATTAGGCTGAGACTGTGGAATTAGGCCGAGACTGTGGAATTAGGCTGAGACTGTGGAATTAGGCCGAGACTGTGGAATTAGACCGAGACTGTGGAATTAGGCTGAGACTGTGGAATTAGGCTGTGACTGTGGAATTAGACCGAGACTGTGGAATTAGGCTGTGACTGTGGAATTAGGCCGAGACTGTGGAATTAGGCTGAGACTGTGGAATTAGGCTGAGACTGTGGAATTAGACCGAGACTGTGGAATTAGGCTGAGACTGTGGAATTAGGCCGAGACTGTGGAATTAGGCTGAGACTGTGGAATTAGGCTGAGACTGTGGAATTAGGCCGAGACTGTGGAATTAGGCTGAGACTGTGGAATTAGGCCGAGACTGTGGAATTAGGCTGAGACTGTGGAATTAGGCCGAGACTGTGGAATTAGGCCGAGACTGTGGAATTAGGCCGAGACTGTGGAATTAGGCTGTGACTGTGGAATTAGGCCGAGACTGTGGAATTAGGCTGAGACTGTGGAATTAGGCCGAGACTGTGGAATTAGGCCGAGACTGTGGAATTAGGCCGAGACTGTGGAATTAGGCCGAGACTGTGGAATTAGGCCGAGACTGTGGAATTAGGCCGAGACTGTGGAATTAGGCTGTGACTGTGGAATTAGGCCGAGACTGTGGAATTAGGCCGAGACTGTGGAATTAGGCTGAGACTGTGGAATTAGGCTGTGACTGTGGAATTAGGCCGAGACTGTGGAATTAGGCCGAGACTGTGGAATTAGGCTGAGACTGTGGAATTAGACCGAGACTGTGGAATTAGGCTGAGACTGTGGAATTAGGCCGAGACTGTGGAATTAGGCCGAGACTGTGGAATTAGGCCGAGACTGTGGAATTAGGCTGTGACTGTGGAATTAGGCCGAGACTGTGGAATTAGGCCGAGACTGTGGAATTAGGCCGAGACTGTGGAATTAGGCCGAGACTGTGGAATTAGGCTGAGACTGTGGAATTAGGCCGAGACTGTGGAATTAGGCTGAGACTGTGGAATTAGGCTGAGACTGTGGAATTAGCCGAGACTGTGGAATTAGGCCGAGACTGTGGAATTAGGCTGAGACTGTGGAATTAGGCTGAGACTGTGGAATTAGACCGAGACTGTGGAATTAGGCTGTGACTGTGGAATTAGACCGAGACTGTGGAATTAGGCCGAGACTGTGGAATTAGGCCGAGACTGTGGAATTAGGCCGAGACTGTGGAATTAGGCCGAGACTGTGGAATTAGGCCGAGACTGTGGAATTAGGCTGAGACTGTGGAATTAGGCCGAGACTGTGGAATTAGGCTGAGACTGTGGAATTAGACCGAGACTGTGGAATTAGGCCGAGACTGTGGAATTAGGCTGAGACTGTGGAATTAGGCCGAGACTGTGGAATTAGGCTGAGACTGTGGAATTAGGCCGAGACTGTGGAATTAGGCCGAGACTGTGGAATTAGGCTGAGACTGTGGAATTAGGCCGAGACTGTGGAATTAGGCCGAGACTGTGGAATTAGGCTGAGACTGTGGAATTAGGCTGAGACTGTGGAATTAGGCCGAGACTGTGGAATTAGGCCGAGACTGTGGAATTAGGCTGTGACTGTGGAATTAGGCTGAGACTGTGGAATTAGGCCGAGACTGTGGAATTAGGCTGAGACTGTGGAATTAGGCTGAGACTGTGGAATTAGGCCGAGACTGTGGAATTAGGCCGAGACTGTGGAATTAGGCTGAGACTGTGGAATTAGACCGAGACTGTGGAATTAGGCTGTGACTGTGGAATTAGGCTGAGACTGTGGAATTAGGCCGAGACTGTGGAATTAGGCTGAGACTGTGGAATTAGGCTGAGACTGTGGAATTAGGCCGAGACTGTGGAATTAGGCTGAGACTGTGGAATTAGACCGAGACTGTGGAATTAGGCCGAGACTGTGGAATTAGGCCGAGACTGTGGAATTAGGCCGAGACTGTGGAATTAGGCTGAGACTGTGGAATTAGACCGAGACTGTGGAATTAGGCTGAGACTGTGGAATTAGGCCGAGACTGTGGAATTAGGCTGAGACTGTGGAATTAGCCGAGACTGTGGAATTAGGCGAGACTGTGGAATTAGGCCGAGACTGTGGAATTAGGCCGAGACTGTGGAATTAGGCTGAGACTGTGGAATTAGGCCGAGACTGTGGAATTAGGCCGAGACTGTGGAATTAGGCTGAGACTGTGGAATTAGGCCGAGACTGTGGAATTAGGCCGAGACTGTGGAATTAGGCCGAGACTGTGGAATTAGGCCGAGACTGTGGAATTAGGCTGAGACTGTGGAATTAGGCTGAGACTGTGGAATAGGCCGAGACTGTGGAATTAGGCCGAGACTGTGGAATTAGGCCGAGACTGTGGAATTAGGCCGAGACTGTGGAATTAGGCTGAGACTGTGGAATTAGACCGAGACTGTGGAATTAGGCCGAGACTGTGGAATTAGGCTGAGACTGTGGAATTAGGCCGAGACTGTGGAATTAGGCTGAGACTGTGGAATTAGGCTGAGACTGTGGAATTAGGCTGAGACTGTGGAATTAGGCCGAGACTGTGGAATTAGGCTGAGACTGACTGTGGAATTAGGCCGAGACTGTGGAATTAGGCTGAGACTGTGGAATTAGGCTGAGACTGTGGAATTAGGCTGAGACTGTGGAATTAGGCCTGAGACTGTGGAATTAGGCTGAGACTGTGGAATTAGGCTGAGACTGTGGAATTAGGCTGAGACTGTGGAATTAGACCGAGACTGTGGAATTAGGCGAGACTGTGGAATTAGGCTGAGACTGTGGAATTAGACCGAGACTGTGGAATTAGGCCGAGACTGTGGAATTAGGCTGAGACTGTGGAATTAGGCTGAGACTGTGGAATTAGACTGTGACTGTGGAATTAGGCTGAGACTGTGGAATTAGGCTGAGACTGTGGAATTAGGCCTGAGACTGTGGAATTAGGCTGAGACTGTGGAATTAGGCTGAGACTGTGGAATTAGGCTGTGACTGTGGAATTAGGCTGAGACTGTGGAATTAGGCTGAGACTGTGGAATTAGGCCGAGACTGTGGAATTAGGCTGAGACTGTGGAATTAGGCTGTGACTGTGGAATTAGGCTGAGACTGTGGAATTAGGCTGAGACTGTGGAATTAGGCTGAGACTGTGGAATTAGGCTGAGACTGTGGAATTAGGCTGAGACTGTGGAATTAGCCGAGACTGTGGAATTAGGCTGTGACTGTGGAATTAGGCTGAGACTGTGGAATTAGGCCGAGACTGTGGAATTAGGCTGAGACTGTGGAATTAGGCTGAGACTGTGGAATTAGGCTGAGACTGTGGAATTAGGCTGAGACTGTGGAATTAGGCTGAGACTGTGGAATTAGGCTGAGACTGTGGAATTAGGCCGAGACTGTGGAATTAGGCTGTGACTGTGGAATTAGGCTGAGACTGTGGAATTAGACCGAGACTGTGGAATTAGGCCGAGACTGTGGAATTAGACTGAGACTGTGGAATTAGGCTGTGACTGTGGAATTAGGCTGAGACTGTGGAATTAGGCTGAGACTGTGGAATTAGGCTGTGACTGTGGAATTAGGCTGAGACTGTGGAATTAGGCTGAGACTGTGGAATTAGGCTGAGACTGTGGAATTAGGCCGAGACTGTGGAATTAGGCCGAGACTGTGGAATTAGGCCGAGACTGTGGAATTAGACCGAGACTGTGGAATTAGGCCGAGACTGTGGAATTAGGCCGAGACTGTGGAATTAGGCTGTGACTGTGGAATTAGGCCGAGACTGTGGAATTAGACCGAGACTGTGGAATTAGGCTGTGACTGTGGAATTAGGCTGAGACTGTGGAATTAGGCTGAGACTGTGGAATTAGGCCGAGACTGTGGAATTAGGCCGTGACTGTGGAATTAGACCGAGACTGTGGAATTAGACCGAGACTGTGGAATTAGGCTGAGACTGTGGAATTAGGCCGAGACTGTGGAATTAGGCTGTGACTGTGGAATTAGACCGAGACTGTGGAATTAGACCGAGACTGTGGAATTAGACCGAGACTGTGGAATTAGGCCGAGACTGTGGAATTAGGCCGAGACTGTGGAATTAGGCTGAGACTGTGGAATTAGGCCGAGACTGTGGAATTAGACCGAGACTGTGGAATTAGACCGAGACTGTGGAATTAGGCTGAGACTGTGGAATTAGACGAGACTGTGGAATTAGACCGAGACTGTGGAATTAGACCGAGACTGTGGAATTAGGCTGAGACTGTGGAATTAGGCCGAGACTGTGGAATTAGGCTGAGACTGTGGAATTAGGCCGAGACTGTGGAATTAGGCTGTGACTGTGGAATTAGGCTGTGACTGTGGAATTAGGCTGTGACTGTGGAATTAGGCCGAGACTGTGGAATTAGACCGAGACTGTGGAATTAGGCCGAGACTGTGGAATTAGGCCGAGACTGTGGAATTAGGCTGTGACTGTGGAATTAGGCTGAGACTGTGGAATTAGGCTGTGACTGTGGAATTAGGCCGAGACTGTGGAATTAGACCGAGACTGTGGAATTAGGCTGTGACTGTGGAATTAGGCTGTGACTGTGGAATTAGGCCGAGACTGTGGAATTAGACCGAGACTGTGGAATTAGGCTGTGACTGTGGAATTAGGCCGAGACTGTGGAATTAGGCTGAGACTGTGGAATTAGGCTGTGACTGTGGAATTAGGCTGAGACTGTGGAATTAGGCCGAGACTGTGGAATTAGACCGAGACTGTGGAATTAGGCTGTGACTGTGGAATTAGGCCGAGACTGTGGAATTAGACCGAGACTGTGGAATTAGGCTGTGACTGTGGAATTAGGCTGAGACTGTGGAATTAGGCTGTGACTGTGGAATTAGGCCTGAGACTGTGGAATTAGGCTGTGACTGTGGAATTAGGACCGAGACTGTGGAATTAGGCTGAGACTGTGGAATTAGGCCGAGACTGTGGAATTAGGCTGAGACTGTGGAATTAGGCCGAGACTGTGGAATTAGGCCGAGACTGTGGAATTAGGCTGAGACTGTGGAATTAGGCCGAGACTGTGGAATTAGGCTGTGACTGTGGAATTAGGCCGAGACTGTGGAATTAGGCTGTGACTGTGGAATTAGGCTGAGACTGTGGAATTAGGCCGAGACTGTGGAATTAGGCCGAGACTGTGGAATTAGGCTGAGACTGTGGAATTAGGCCGAGACTGTGGAATTACGTGACTGTGGAATTAGACCGAGACTGTGGAATTAGGCTGAGACTGTGGAATTAGCTGAGACTGTGGAATTAGGCCGAGACTGTGGAATTAGGCTGAGACTGTGGAATTAGCCGAGACTGTGGAATTAGGCCGAGACTGTGGAATTAGGCCGAGACTGTGGAATTAGGCCGAGACTGTGGAATTAGGCTGAGACTGTGGAATTAGGCCGAGACTGTGGAATTAGGCCGAGACTGTGGAATTAGCCGACTGTGGAATTAGGCTGAGACTGTGGAATTAGGCTGAGACTGTGGAATTAGACCGAGACTGTGGAATTAGGCCGAGACTGTGGAATTAGGCCTGAGGACTGTGGAATTAGGCTGAGACTGTGGAATTAGGCTGTGGACTGTGGAATTAGACCGAGACTGTGGAATTAGGCCGAGACTGTGGAATTAGGCTGTGACTGTGGAATTAGGCCGAGACTG